>NW_027637920.1:318498-348498 GCF_951216825.1 Electrona antarctica | reverse complement strand
GGGAAGTCTAAATATCCTTTATTTATGTTTATTAATATGTTTATAATGAGAGGGAAGTCTAAATATCCTTTATTTATGTTTATTAATATGTTTATAATGAGAGGGAAATCTAAATATCCTTTATTTATGTTTATTAATATGTTTATAATGAGAGGGAAGTCTAAATATCCTTTATTTATGTTTATTAATATGTTTATAATGAGAGGGAAGTCTAAATATCCTTTATTTATGTTTATTAATGTGTTTATAATGAGAGGGAAGTCTAAATATCCTTTATTTATGTTTATTAATATGTTTATAATGAGAGGGAAGTCTAAATATCCTTTATTTATGTTTATTAATATGTTTATAATGAGAGGGAAGTCTAAATATCCTTTATTTATGTTTATTAATATGTTTATAATGAGAGGGAAATCTAAATATCCTTTATTTATGTTTATTAATATGTTTATAATGAGAGGGAAGTCTAAATATCCTTTATTTATGTTTATTAATATGTTTATATTGAGAGGGAAGTCTAAATATCCTTTATTTATGTGTATTTATATGTTTTTAATGAGAGGGAAATCTAAATATCCTTAATTTATGTTTATTAATATGTTTATAATGAGAGGGAAATCTAAATATCCTTTATTTATGTGTATTTACTATTTATATGTTTATAATGAGAGGGAAATCTAAATATCCTTAATTTATGTTTATTAATATGTTTATAATGAGAGGGAAATCTAAATATCCTTTATTTATGTGTATTTATATGTTTATAATGAGAGGGAAATCTAAATATCCTTAATTTATGTTTATTAATATGTTTATAATGAGAGGGAAATCTAAATATCCTTAATTTACATGTTTATAATGTACTGATATACAGTGCACTCCTCCATACATACTGTATTAGTTACATAATGTTACGGATATTAAACCTAATATTATTAAATCTTAAGTCCTCATAAATACTGCTTTCCGGTGGTTTGTATAGTTAATATTAGGGTTGCATGATTAATCGGTACCATAATCAGAATCGTCCACATCGTCCATAAAAATGTCATATCAGTATCGGAACGCTCTCAAATTACAACAGATTATTTAATCGGTTTTCACCAGCAAAATAAATAAATATGATCTACATTTAATTTGTGTAGGTACTCCTCTCATTCAGTAGTCATTCAGTTGTGAAAACAGACACTTGGAAAAGAGTATTATGCTGTTTATTGATTGATTGAATACTTTATCAACAGGCTTTGGGCCAATAAGCCCTTATAGGGCCTATAGGCTTGTTTCCATTGTGGTCCGGAATGGGTCAGAATCGGTATCGGCAGATATGACCAATAATCGGCGATGGGATATCGGTCATAATTTCATAATCATGCAGCCCTAGTTATTAGTTATTAAATCTTAACCCATTCTGGGCGGGAACCCCTTTTGGTGTTAGCATTATGTTACACTTTAGCTATTGAAAAATAGCAGATCTACAAGCTCGTAGCGCGCCACCGAGTGGCGCGCTACGAGCTTGTAAGTCTGCTATTTTTGAAAAATCGAGGAACGACTGACATAGAAACATAGCTTTTTCGGAAAACTGTCAGGATGTAGAAGACATTTTTAGAATCTGATCTCAGGTCAAAATGGGTTAAATCGTAACCCCTCGGTGACCACGTGCTGCTACAGGTACATAATGTTATAGTTATTAAATCTTAACCCCTCGGTGACCACATTCTGCTACAGGTACATAATGTTATAGTTATTAAATCTTAACCCCTCACATTCTGCTACAGGTACATAATGTTATAGTTATTAAATCTTAACCCCTCACATTCTGCTACAGGTACATCATGTTATAGTTATTAAATCTTAACCCCTCACATTCTGCTACAGGTACATCATGTTATAGTTATTAAATCTTAACCCCTCACATTCTGCTACAGGTACATAATGTTATAGTTATTCAATCTTAACCCCTCACATTCTGCTACAGGTACATCATGTTATAGTTATTAAATCTTAACCCCTCACATTCTGCTACAGGTACATAATGTTATAGTTATTCAATCTTAACCCCTCACATTCTGCTACAGGTACATAATGTTATAGTTATTCAATCTTAACCCCTCACATTCTGCTACAGGTACATAATGTTATAGTTATTCAATCTTAACCCCTCACATTCTGCTACAGGTACATAATGTTATAGTTATTAAATCTTAACCCCTCGGTGACCACGTACTGCTACAGTGGTTTGAGGAAGAAGGCGTTCGTTCACATGCCGTCGCTGCCCAACCTCGACCTGCAGAAATCTGGAGACGGGGTGAGTCCCTGTGTGTGTGTGTGTGTGTGTGTGTGTGTGTGTGTGTGTGTGTGTGTGTGTGTGTGTGTGTGTGTGTGTGTGTGTGTGTGTGTGTGTCTGCGCGTCTGTGTCTGCGCGTCTGTGTCTGCGCGTGCGCAAAGGCTCAACTAACTAATGTAACTTGTTCCCGCATGTTGGACTAATGCTCCGTCGCAATTACCATCTTGTGCGTGCCTGCCTGCCTGCGTGCGCGCGCGCGCGTGTGTGTGTGGCTGTGTGCGTCCACAGTGTGACCTCATGGAGGCGTCCGGTCAGTCTCCCAGTGCAGAGGACTCCATGCGGTCAGCAGCGTGCGGCCTGGTGTGTGAATGGGCCCAGAAGGTCCTCAGCAGACAGTTTGACCACGTGGAGGACCTGGCGCGCTTCCTGCTCAACTCGCACTACATCGGAACCAAGAGCATGGCGGCGCTCACTGTTATGACGGGGACGCCCACCGGGGGTCAGTGTTTCACCATCCTTACATTAAACCCGTTTCGACACCAGATTCTGCAAAATGTCTTTTAAAATCATAACATATTTCTGAAATCCCTCATGCTTCTATATCAGTGGTTCTCACAGGGTTAAAACCTCATGTTTCTATGTTCAGTGGTTCTCACAGGGTTAAAACCTCATGTTTCTATATCAGTGGTTCTCACAGGGTTAAACCCTATGTTTCTATATCAGTGGTTCTCACAGGGTTAAACCTCATGTTTCTATATCAGTGGTTCTCACAGGGTTAAAACCTATGTTTCTATATCAGTGGTTCTCACAGGGTTAAACCTCATGTTTCTATGTCAGTGGTTCTCACAGGGTTAAACCCTATGTTTCTATATCAGTGGTTCTCACAGGGTTAAACCCTATGGTTCTATATCAGTGGTTCTCACAGGGTTAAAACCTCATGTTTCTATATCAGTGGTTCTCACAGGGTTAAAACCTCATGTTTCTATATCAGTGGTTCTCACAGGGTTAAAACCTCATGTTTCTATATCAGTGGTTCTCACAGGGTTAAAACCTCATGTTTCTATATCAGTGGTTCTCACAGGGTTAAACCTCATGTTTCTATATCAGTGGTTCTCACAGGGTTAAACCCTATGTTTCTATATCAGTGGTTCTCACAGGGTTAAACCCTATGTTTCTATATCAGTGGTTCTCACAGGGTTAAACCTCATGTTTCTATATCAGTGGTTCTCACAGGGTTAAACCCTATGTTTCTATATCAGTGGTTCTCACAGGGTTAAAACCTCATGTTTCTATGTTCAGTGGTTCATTTCATTTCATGTCAAGGACCCCCAGAAATTATAGGTAATTGGCCGCCGACCCCCATCTGAAAGTATGTTGTTCCAGGGACCCCTCAGAAGCAAAGATTTGAGTTAAAAACGTTTGCTCTGAAAGAATATATATTCAAAGATTTGCACCACATCATTTTCACGATTTTTATAAAAAATAGCAGATCTACAATTAGACTACAAGCTCATAGCGCGGCACCGAGTGCTGCACTATGAGCTCATAGTGCAGCACTCTGTGCCGCGCTATGAGCTTGTAGTCTAATTGCACCTTACAAACCCTCCCGAGCGCTCAGATCAGCCGACGCAGGGAAGCTGGAAGTAGCCTCGCCAAAAACGCCGGGACAACTATGTAAAAAACTATGTAACTAACTAAACTATGGAATGAACTTCCCATTGCAGTCAGAACTACAAACTCACTCCCAATCTAAACTATGGAATGAACTTCCCATTTCAGTCAGAACTACAGACTCACTCCCAATCTAAACTATGGAATGAACTTCCCATTGCAGTCAGAACTACAGACTCACTCCCAATCTAAACTATGGAATGAACTTCCCATTGCAGTCAGAACTACAGACTCACTCCCAATCTAAACTATGGAATGAACTTCCCATTGCAGTCAGAACTACAGACTCACTCCCAATCTAAACTATGGAATGAACTTCCCATTGCAGTCAGAACTACAGACTCACTCCCAATCTAAACTATGGAATGAACTTCCCATTACAGTCAGAACTACAGACTCACTCCCAATCTAAACTATGGAATGAACTTCCCATTGCAGTCAGAACTACAGATTCACTCCCAATCTAAACTATGGAATGAACTTCCCATTGCAGTCAGAACTACAGACTCACTCCCAATCTAAACTATGGAATGAACTTCCTATTGCAGTCAGAACTACAGACTCACTCCCAATCTAAACTATGGAATGAACTTCCCATTTCAGTCAGAACTTCCCATTGCAGTCAGAACTACAGACTCACTCCCAATCTAAACTATGGAATGAACTTCCTATTGCAGTCAGAACTACAGACTCACTCCCAATCTAAACTATGGAATGAACTTCCCATTTCAGTCAGAACTTCCCATTTCAGTCAGAACTACAGACTCACTCCCAATCTAAACTATGGAATGAACTTCCCATTTCAGTCAGAACTACAGACTCACTCCCAATCTAAACTATGGAATGAACTTCCCATTGCAGTCAGAACTACAGACTCACTCCCAATCTAAACTATGGAATGAACTTCCCATTGCAGTCAGAACTACAGACTCACTCCAAATCTAAACTATGGAATGAACTTCCCATTGCAGTAAGAACTACAGACTCACTCCAAATCTAAACTATGGAATGAACTTCCCATTGCAGTCAGAATTACAGACTCACTCCCAATCTAAACTATGGAATGAACTTCCCATTGCAGTCAGAACTACAGACTCACTCCCAATCTAAACTATGGAATGAACTTCCCATTTCAGTCAGAACTACAGACTCACTCCCAATCTAAACTATGGAATGAACTTCCCATTTCAGTCAGAACTACAGACTCACTCCCAATCTAAACTATGGAATTAACTTCCCATTGCAGTCAGAACTACAGACTCACTCCCAATCTAAACTATGGAATGAACTTCCTATTGCAGTCAGAACTACAGACTCACTCCCAATCTAAACTATGGAATGAACTTCCCATTTCAGTCAGAACTTCCCATTGCAGTCAGAACTACAGACTCACTCCCAATCTAAACTATGGAATGAACTTCCTATTGCAGTCAGAACTACAGACTCACTCCCAATCTAAACTATGGAATGAACTTCCCATTTCAGTCAGAACTTCCCATTTCAGTCAGAACTACAGACTCACTCCCAATCTAAACTATGGAATGAACTTCCCATTTCAGTCAGAACTACAGACTCACTCCCAATCTAAACTATGGAATGAACTTCCCATTGCAGTCAGAACTACAGACTCACTCCCAATCTAAACTATGGAATGAACTTCCCATTGCAGTCAGAACTACAGACTCACTCCAAATCTAAACTATGGAATGAACTTCCCATTGCAGTAAGAACTACAGACTCACTCCAAATCTAAACTATGGAATGAACTTCCCATTGCAGTCAGAATTACAGACTCACTCCCAATCTAAACTATGGAATGAACTTCCCATTGCAGTCAGAACTACAGACTCACTCCCAATCTAAACTATGGAATGAACTTCCCATTTCAGTCAGAACTACAGACTCACTCCAAATCTAAACTATGGAATGAACTTCCCATTGCAGTAAGAACTACAGACTCACTCCAAATCTAAACTATGGAATGAACTTCCCATTGCAGTCAGAACTACAGACTCACTCCCAATCTAAACTATGGAATGAACTTCCCATTGCAGTCAGAACTACAGACTCACTCCCAACTCCCTATGGAATGAACTTCCCATTGCAGTCAGAACTACAGACTCACTCCCAATCTAAACTATGGAATGAACTTCCCATTGCAGTAAGAACTACAGACTCACTCCAAATCTAAACTATGGAATGAACTTCCCATTTCAGTCAGAACTACAGACTCACTCCCAATCTAAACTATGGAATGAACTTCCCATTGCAGTCAGAACTACAGACTCACTCCCAATCTAAACTATGGAATGAACTTCCCATTGCAGTCAGAACTACAGACTCACTCCAAATCTAAACTATGGAATGAACTTCCCATTGCAGTCAGAACTACAGACTCACTCCCAATCTAAACTATGGAATGAACTTCCCATTGCAGTCAGAACTACAGACTCACTCCCAATCTAAACTATTGAATGAACTTCCCATTGCAGTCAGAACTACAGACTCACTCCCAATCTAAACTATGGAATGAACTTCCCATTGCAGTCAGAACTACAGAGTCACTCCCAATCTAAACTATGGAATGAACTTCCCATTGCAGTCAGAACTACAGACTCACTCCAAATCTAAACTATGGAATGAACTTCCCATTGCAGTCAGAACTACAGACTCACTCCCAATCTAAACTATGGAATGAACTTCCCATTGCAGTCAGAACTACAGACTCACTCCCAATCTAAACTATGGAATTAACTTCCCATTGCAGTCAGAACTACAGACTCACTCCCAATCTAAACTATGGAATGAACTTCCCATTGCAGTAAGAACTACAGACTCACTCCCAATCTAAACTATGGAATGAACTTCCCATTGCAGTCAGAACTACAGACTCACTCCCAATCTAAACTATGGAATGAACTTCCCATTGCAGTCAGAACTACAGACTCACTCCCAATCTAAACTATGGAATGAACTTCCCATTGCAGTCAGAACTACAGACTCACTCCCAATCTAAACTATGGAATTAACTTCCCATTGCAGTCAGAACTACAGACTCACTCCCAATCTAAACTATGGAATTAACTTCCCATTGCAGTCAGAACTACAGACTCACTCCCAATCTAAACTATGGAATGAACTTCCCATTGCAGTCAGAACTACAGACTCACTCCAAATCTAAACTATGGAATGAACTTCCCATTGCAGTCAGAACTACAGACTCACTCCCAATCTAAACTATGAAATGAACTTCCCATTGCAGTCAGAACTACAGACTCACTCCAAATCTAAACTATGGAATGAACTTCCCATTGCAGTAAGAACTACAGACTCACTCCAAATCTAAACTATGGAATGAACTTCCCATTGCAGTCAGAACTACAGACTCACTCCCAATCTAAACTATGGAATGAACTTCCCATTGCAGTCAGAACTACAGACTCACTCCCAATCTAAACTATGGAATGAACTTCCCATTTCAGTCAGAACTACAGACTCACTCCCAATCTAAACTATGGAATGAACTTCCCATTTCAGTCAGAACTACAGACTCACTCCCAATCTAAACTATGGAATTAACTTCCCATTGCAGTCAGAACTACAGACTCACTCCCAATCTAAACCATGGAATGAACTTCCCATTGCAGTCAGAACTACAGACTCACTCCCAATCTAAACTATGGAATGAACTTCCCATTGCAGTCAGAACTACAGACTCACTCCCAATCTAAACTATGGAATTAACTTCCCATTGCAGTCAGAACTACAGACTCACTCCCAATCTAAACTATGGAATGAACTTCCCATTGCAGTCAGAACTACAGACTCACTCCCAATCTAAACTATGGAATGAACTTCCCATTGCAGTCAGAACTACAGACTCACTCCAAATCTAAACTATGGAATGAACTTCTCATTGCAGTAAGAACTACAGACTCAATCCAAATCTAAACTATGGAATGAACTTCCCATTGCAGTCAGAACTACAGACTCACTCCCAATCTAAACTATGGAATGAACTTCCCATTGCAGTCAGAACTACAGACTCACTCCCAATCTAAACTATGGAATGAACTTCCCATTTCAGTCAGAACTACAGACTCACTCCCAATCTAAACTTTGGAATGAACTTCCCATTGCAGTCAGAACTACAGACTCACTCCCAATCTAAACTATGGAATTAACTTCCCATTGCAGTCAGAACTACAGACTCACACCCAATCTAAACTATTGATTGATTGATTGATTGAAGAATTTATTAACAGTTTGCAGAATTACTGTACATTTCAAGCACAAACTCAATACAAAGGCTGTTAACTGTGAGTGGACGACCCAATTAAGCATTACACTTGTTTCCAATAGGGTCCACCATGTTCAAATCATCAAAACATTTAGAGACGTACAAATAGACACTTCTATAGACAGAACAGGAATTCATCATAAAGGAGGTAAAAAGGGAAAAGAAACATATACAGTGAGGGGAAAAAAAGGGGTGGGCGGTGGGGGGGATTCACGTTCAGCTCCGTTAATTTGTTTGTTTTCCTTGGAGGAGCTGCGTTGGGTCCCCGAGTCGGCTCCGTGGCCGTACCTTGAGTTGGCTGTGTGGCCGTGACCGTCTCTTGTGTTGTCCTTGCGTTGGGTCCCCAAGTTGGCTCAGTGGCCATACCTTGAGTTGGCTGTGTGGCCGCGACCGTCTCTTGTGTTGTCCTTGCGTTCGTGTTTGAGGTATTCCGATTTTACAGGGGCCAGTTTCGAATTGCAGACGTCCGTAGGTGCCCTTTGAGAGCGGTTTTGAAAGAGTCAAAGGGATTCGCATGTCTTAATGACAGTTGGTAGGGCGTTCCACATTTTGGTGGCATAGGAGCGAAAATAATTTAGTCCTTTGTTTGTGCCGAATCTGGGTTGTACATGGTTCGTTGCACTCCCTCTGGTGTTGTGGGTGTGGACTTCGTTAACATTAAGGAAGTATCTAGACAGGTACATGGGTATCTTGGTGGTGTATCGAATCTTGTGGACCAGACCCATTGCAAGATGCTGTACTCTGTCGTCGACCCTAAGCCATTCCAGCCTGTCGAAGTGGGCAGGGGTGAGGTGGGTTCGGGGGGCTAGGTCAAGTAGGAGCCTGACCAGTTTGTTTTGGGAAGTCTGGAGCCTGGTTTTAAGGGCCTTTGAGGTGCTGTGGTACCAGGAGGTGCATGCATAGTCAAAGAAACCCTGTACAAGGGCTCCTGTTAAGGTCTTCAAGGTGTTTTTGTTGACCAGTGAGGAGATCCTGTAAAGGAATCTTGTTCTATGGTTGACCTTTTTGATTACGTTGGTGGCCATTTTATCACCGGAAAGATTAGCCTCCAGGATGGAACCTAGGTAGGTAATTTCATCTTTACGTGTGATAACATTGTCACCCACTTTAACCAAGAAGCCATTTGCCTTGCTGAGATTACTATTAGAGCCAAAGAGAATGGATTCAGTGGAATGAACTTCCCATTTCAGTCAGAACTACAGACTCACTCCCAATCTAAACTATGGAATTAACTTCCCATTGCAGTCAGAACTACAGACTCACTCCAAATCTAAACTATGGAATTAACTTCCCATTGCAGTCAGAACTACAGACTCACTCCCAATCTAAACTATGGAATTAACTTCCCATTGCAGTCAGAACTACAGACTCACTCCCAATCTAAACTATGGAATGAACTTCCCATTTCAGTCAGAACTACAGACTCACTCCCAATCTAAACTATGGAATGAACTTCCCATTGCAGTCAGAACTACAGACTCACTCCCAATCTAAACTATGGAATGAACTTCCCATTGCAGTCAGAACTACAGACTCACTCCAAATCTAAACTATGGAATGAACTTCCCATTGCAGTAAGAACTACAGACTCACTCCAAATCTAAACTATGGAATGAACTTCCCATTGCAGTCAGAACTACAGACTCACTCCCAATCTAAACTATGGAATTAACTTCCCATTGCAGTCAGAACTACAGACTCACTCCAAATCTAAACTATGGAATTAACTTCCCATTGCAGTCAGAACTACAGACTCACTCCCAATCTAAACTATGGAATTAACTTCCCATTGCAGTCAGAACTACAGACTCACTCCCAATCTAAACTATGGAATGAACTTCCCATTTCAGTCAGAACTACAGACTCACTCCCAATCTAAACTATGGAATGAACTTCCCATTGCAGTCAGAACTACAGACTCACTCCCAATCTAAACTATGGAATGAACTTCCCATTGCAGTCAGAACTACAGACTCACTCCAAATCTAAACTATGGAATGAACTTCCCATTGCAGTAAGAACTACAGACTCACTCCAAATCTAAACTATGGAATGAACTTCCCATTGCAGTCAGAACTACAGACTCACTCCCAATCTAAACTATGGAATGAACTTCCCATTGCAGTCAGAACTACAGACTCACTCCCAATCTAAACTATGGAATGAACTTCCCATTGCAGTAAGAACTACAGACTCACTCCAAATCTAAACTATGGAATGATCTTCCCATTTCAGTCAGAACTACAGACTCACTCCCAATCTAAACTATGGAATGAACTTCCCATTGCAGTCAGAACTACAGACTCACTCCCAATCTAAACTATGGAATGAACTTCCCATTGCAGTCAGAACTACAGACTCACTCCAAATCTAAACTATGGAATGAACTTCCCATTGCAGTCAGAACTACAGACTCACTCCCAATCTAAACTATGGAATGAACTTCCCATTGCAGTCAGAACTACAGACTCACTCCCAATCTAAACTATTGAATGAACTTGCCATTGCAGTCAGAACTACAGACTCACTCCCAAAGTAAACTATGGAATGAACTTCCCATTGCAGTCAGAACTACAGACTCACTCCCAATCTAAACTATGGAATTAACTTCCCATTGCAGTCAGAACTACAGACTCACTCTAAATCTAAACTATGGAATGAACTTCCCATTGCAGTCAGAACTACAGACTCACTCCAAATCTAAACTATGGAATGAACTTCCCATTGCAGTCAGAACTACAGACTCACTCCCAATCTAAACTATGGAATGAACTTCCCATTTCAGTCAGAACTACAGACTCACTCCCAATCTAAACTATGGAATGAACTTCCCATTGCAGTCAGAACTACAGACTCACTCCCAATCTAAACTATGGAATTAACTTCCCATTGCAGTCAGAACTACAGACTCACTCCCAATCTAAACTATGGAATGAACTTCCCATTGCAGTCAGAACTACAGACTCACTCCCAATCTAAACTATGGGATGAACTTCCCATTGCAGTCAGAACTACAGACTCACTCCCGATCTAAACTATGGAATGAACTTCCCATTGCAGTCAGAACTACAGACTCACTCCCAATCTAAACTATGGAATGAACTTCCCATTGCAGTCAGAACTACAGACTCACTCCCAATCTAAACTATGGAATGAACTTCCCATTGCAGTCAGAACTACAGACTCACTCCCAATCTAAACTATGGAATGAACTTCCCATTGCAGTCAGAACTACAGACTCACTCCAAATCTAAACTATGGAATGAACTTCCCATTGCAGTAAGAACTACAGACTCACTCCCAATCTAAACTATGGAATGAACTTCCCATTGCAGTAAGAACTACAGACTCACTCCCAATCTAAACTATGGAATGAACTTCCCATTGCAGTCAGAACTACAGACTCACTCCCAATCTAAACTATGGAATGAACTTCCCATTGCAGTAAGAACTACAGACTCACTCCAAATCTAAACTATGGAATGATCTTCCCATTTCAGTCAGAACTACAGACTCACTCCCAATCTAAACTATGGAATGAACTTCCCATTGCAGTCAGAACTACAGACTCACTCCCAATCTAAACTATGGAATGAACTTCCCATTGCAGTCAGAACTACAGACTCACTCCAAATCTAAACTATGGAATGAACTTCCCATTGCAGTCAGAACTACAGACTCACTCCCAATCTAAACTATTGAATGAACTTCCCATTGCAGTCAGAACTACAGACTCACTCCCAATCTAAACTATTGAATGAACTTCCCATTGCAGTCAGAACTACAGACTCACTCCCAATCTAAACTATGGAATGAACTTCCCATTGCAGTCAGAACTACAGACTCACTCCCAATCTAAACTATGGAATTAAACTATGGAATTAACTTCCCATTGCAGTCAGAACTACAGACTCACTCCCAATCTAAACTATGGAATGAACTTCCCATTGCAGTCAGAACTACAGACTCACTCCCAATCTAAACTATGGAATGAACTTCCCATTGCAGTCAGAACTACAGACTCACTCCCAATCTAAACTATGGAATGAACTTCCCATTGCAGTCAGAACTACAGACTCACTCCCAATCTAAACTATGGAATTAACTTCCCATTGCAGTCAGAACTACAGACTCACTCCCAATCTAAACTATGGAATTAACTTCCCATTGCAGTCAGAACTACAGACTCACTCCCAATCTAAACTATGGAATTAACTTCCCATTGCAGTCAGAACTACAGACTCACTCCCAATCTAAACTATGGAATGAACTTCCCATTTCAGTCAGAACTACAGACTCACTCCCAATCTAAACTATGGAATGAACTTCCCATTGCAGTCAGAACTACAGACTCACTCCCAATCTAAACTATGGAATGAACTTCCCATTGCAGTCAGAACTACAGACTCACTCCCAATCTAAACTATGGAATTAACTTCCCATTGCAGTCAGAACTACAGACTCACTCCCAATCTAAACTATGGAATGAACTTCCCATTTCAGTCAGAACTACAGACTCACTCCCAATCTAAACTATGGAATGAACTTCCCATTGCAGTCAGAACTACAGACTCACTCCCAATCTAAACTATGGAATGAACTTCCCATTGCAGTCAGAACTACAGACTCACTCCCAATCTAAACTATGGAATGAACTTCCCATTCCAGTCAGAACTACAGACTCACTCCCAATCTAAACTATGGAATGAACTTCCCATTGCAGTCAGAACTACAGACTCACTCCCAATCTAAACTATGGAATGAACTTCCCATTGCAGTCAGAACTACAGACTCACTCCCAATCTAAACTATGGAATGAACTTCCCATTGCAGTCAGAACTACAGACTCACTCCCAATCTAAACTATGGAATGAACTTCCCATTGCAGTCAGAACTACAGACTCACTCCCAATCTAAACTATTGAATGAACTTCCCATTGCAGTCAGAACTACCGACTCACTCCCAATCTAAACTATGGAATGAACTTCCCATTGCAGTCAGAACTACAGACTCACTCCCAATCTAAACTATGGAATGAACTTCCCATTGCAGTCAGAACTACAGACTCACTCCCAATCTAAACTATGGAATGAACTTCCCATTGCAGTAAGAACTACAGACTCACTCCAAATCTAAACTATGGAATGAACTTCCCATTGCAGTCAGAAATACAGACTCACTCCCAATCTAAACTATGGAATGAACTTCCCATTGCAGTCAGAACTACAGACTCACTCCCAATCTAAAGTATGGAATGAACTTCCCATTGCAGTCAGAACTACAGACTCACTCCCAATCTAAACTATGGAATGAACTTCCCATTGCAGTCAGAACTACAGACTCACTCCCAATCTAAACTATGGAATGAACTTCCCATTGCAGTCAGAACTACAGACTCACTCCCAATCTAAACTATGGAATGAACTTCCCATTGCAGTCAGAACTACAGACTCACTCCCAATCTAAACTATGGAATGAACTTCCCATTGCAGTCAGAACTACAGACTCACTCCCAATCTAAACTATGGAATGAACTTCCTATTGCAGTCAGAACTACAGACTCACTCCCAATCTAAACTATGGAATGAACTTCCCATTGCAGTCAGAACTACAGACTCACTCCCAATCTAAACTATGGAATGAACTTCCCATTGCAGTCAGAACTACAGACTCACTCCCAATCTAAACTACGGAATGAACTTCCCATTGCAGTCAGAACTACAGACTCACTCCCAATCTAAACTATGGAATGAACTTCCCATTGCAGTCAGAACTACAGACTCACTCCCAATCTAAACTACGGAAAGAACTTCCCATTGCAGTCAGAACTACAGACTCACTCCCAATCTAAACTATGGATTGAACTTCCCATTGCAGTCAGAACTACAGACTCACTCCCAATCTAAACTACGGAATGAACTTCCCATTGCAGTCAGAACTACAGACTCACTCCCAATCTAAACTATGGAATGAACTTCCCATTGCAGTCAGAACTACAGACTCACTCCCAATCTAAACTATGGAATGAACTTCCCATTGCAGTCAGAAATACAGACTCACTCCCAATCTAAACTATGGAATGAACTTCCCATTGCAGTCAGAACTACAGACTCACTCCCAATCTAAACTATGGAATGAACTTCCCATTGCAGTCAGAACTACAGACTTATTGTAAATTGGGGTGTTAACTAGTTCTACCCAGCAGGTCTGAAGACCCACACCTTATTAACCAGTTTGTCTACCCAGCAGGTCTGAAGACCCCCACCTTATTAACTAGTTCTTCTACCCAGCAGGTCTGAAGACCCCCACCTTATTAACTAGTTATTCTACCCAGCAGGTCTGAAGACCCCCACCTTATTAACTAGTTCTTCTACCCAGCAGGTCTGAAGACCCCCACCTTATTAACTAGTTATTCTACCCAGCAGGTCTGAAGACCCCCACCTTATTAACTAGTTCTTCTACCCAGCAGGTCTGAAGACCCCCACCTTATTAACTAGTTCTTCTACCCAGCAGGTCTGAAGACCCCCACCTTATTAACTAGTTCTTCTACCCAGCAGGTCTGAAGACCCCCACCCCGGCCTCGGCCTTCGTTCCCACCACGTCAGACTCCAGCTCGTTCCAGCCTCAGATGAAGACCCTCCATGGGGGGGGCGGCCCCTCCCCCTCCTCCTCCTCGGACGCCAAGCAGCAGCTCCAGAGGAAGATCCAGAAGAAGCAACAGGAGCAGAAGGTCCTGGGGTCTCCCCCCCCGCTCTGCGACCCCAAGCCACACCCCCAACCACGCCCCCCCGAGGTCAGCACGCCCGCTCCCAGCATGCCGTGCGGCAGCCCCGCCCAGCTCCTGTCGCCGCAGCCCACAACCATCGGCATCGTGGTGGCGGCGGTGCCCAGCCCCATAACGGTAGGTCTGACCTCTGACCCCATAACGGTACGCATGACCTCTGACCCCATGACCCCAGCCCTATAACGGTAGGTCTGACCTCTGACCCCATGACCCCAGCCCCTTAACGGTATGCATGACCTCTGACCCCAGCCCTATAACGGTACGCATGACCTCTGACCCCATGACCCCAGCCCCATAACGGTAGGTCTGACCTCTGACCCCATGACCCCAGCCCCTTAACGGTATGCATGACCTCTGACCCCATGACCCCAGCCCCATAACGGTATGTCTGACCTCTGACCCCAGCCCCATAACGGTACGCATGACCTCTGACCCCATAACGGTAGGTCTGACCTCTGACCCCATAACGGTATGCATGACCTCTGACCCCATGACCCCAGCCCCATACCGGTATGCATGACCTCTGACCCCATAACGGTAGGTCTGACCTCTGGCCCCATGACCCCAGCCCCATAACGGTACACATCACCTCTGACCCCATAACAATATGCATGACCTCTGACCCCATGACCCCAGCCCCATAACGGTAGGTCTGACCCCATGACCCCAGCCCCATAACGGTACACATCACCTCTGACCCCATAACGGTATGCATGACCTATGCATGACCTCTGACCCCAACCCCATAACGGTATGCATGGCCTCTGACCCCATAACGGTACGTCTGACCCCATGACCCCAGCCCCATAACGGTACGCATGACCTCTGACCCCATGACCCCAGCCCCATAACGGTACGTATGACCTCTGACCCCCTAACCCCAGCCTCATGACGGTACGCATGACCTCTGACCCCATGACCCCAGCCTCATACCGGTATGCATGACCTCTGACCCCATAACGGTACGTCTGACCCCATGACCCCAGCCCCATAACGGTACGCATGACCTCTGACCCCATGACCCCAGCCCCATAACGGTACGTATGACCTCTGACCCCCTAACCCCAGCCTCATGACGGTACGCATGACCTCTGACCCCATGACCCCAGCCTCATACCGGTACGCATGACCTCTGACCTCATAAAGGTACGCATGACCCCACGACCCCAGCCCCATAACGGTACGCATGACCTCTGACCCCTGACCCCTGACCCTGACCATGATATTATGGGTGCGTTCGGAAATGCACTAATAGGCGAGTGTGCTCCCGGTGCGCATTTCCGAACGCACCCTATATATCTCTGCTGTCGGGAGGAAACCTCTTAACTCCAAAATCTTCATTTTTCAGGAAATGGAAAAACAAATTTTACATTTTTCAGAAATTGAAGAAAACCTTATATTTTTGAAACAAAGCAATACTGCCTCATCAAAGTTGGTATTGTGACTTTGTATATTATCAGATACTTGCATGTGTCATTATATTATCACCACTTTACCCGAACACAGCTCAAGTGGAGTTAGGTGGTTTTCTCTGTCAAGATAGTTCTTACAGTGGAGTCCCATTCCTCAATGACAAAGAAACCTCTTAACTCCACTGACAACGGATCTCCAAGTTTGAGTATCACACATACATGCACACACGCACACACGCACGCACGCACGCCCAGTCGTGCACACACAAGTGTTTCTACTGACAGTTTGAGGATCAAATGGAGTTCAGAGGTTCTTTCAGAAGCGCTTTTTGATACTTTCCATTGGTTCAATATGTTCATAACAACACACAGACGTAAAGGGTGTTCAGTAGCATCATAACAACACACAGACATAAAGGGTGTTCAGTAGAATCATAACAACACACAGACATAAAGGGTGTTCAGTAGCATCATAACAACACACAGACGTAAAGGGTGTTCAGTAGCATCATAACAACACACAGACGTAAAGGGTGTTCAGTAGCATCATAACAACACACAGACGTAAAGGGTGTTCAGTAGCATCATAACAACACACAGATGTAAAGGGTGTTCAGTAGCATCATAACAACACACAGACGTAAAGGGTGTTCAGTGGCATCATAACAACACACAGACGTAAAGGGTGTTCAGTAGCATCATAACAACACACAGACGTAAAGGGTGTTCAGTAGCATCATAACAACACACAGACGTAAAGGGTGTTCAGTAGCATCATAACAACACACAGACGTAAAGGGTGTTCAGTAGCATCATAACAACACACAGACGTAAAGGGTGTTCAGTGGCATCATAACAACACACAGACGTAAAGGGTGTTCAGTGGCATCATAACAACACACAGACGTAAAGGGTGTTCAGTGGCATCATAACAACACACAGACGTAAAGGGTGTTCAGTGGCATCATAACAACACACAGACGTAAAGGGTGTTCAGTAGCATCATAACAACACACAGACGTAAAGGGTGTTCAGTGGCATCATAACAACACACAGACGTAAAGGGTGTTCAGTAGCATCATAACAACACACAGACGTAAAGGGTGTTCAGTGGCATCATAACAACACACAGACGTAAAGGGTGTTCAGTGGCATCATAACAACACACAGACGTAAAGGGTGTTCAGTAGCATCATAACAACACACAGACGTAAAGGGTGTTCAGTAGCATCATAACAACACACAGACGTAAAGGGTGTTCAGTAGCATCATAACAACACACAGACGTAAAGGGTGTTCAGTAGCATCATAACAACACACAGACGTAAAGGGTGTTCAGTAGCATCATGACAACACACAGACGTAAAGGGTGTTCAGTAGCATCATGACAACACACAGACGTAAAGGGTGTTCAGTAGCATCATAACAACACACAGACGTAAAGGGTGTTCAGTGGCATCATAACAACACACAGACGTAAAGGGTGTTCAGTAGCATCATAACAACACACAGACGTAAAGGGTGTTCAGTAGCATCATAACAACACACAGACGTAAAGGGTGTTCTGTAGCATCATAACAACACACAGACGTAAAGGGTGTTCAGTAGCATCATAACAACACACAGACGTAAAGGGTGTTCAGTAGCATCATAACAACACACAGACGTAAAGGGTGTTCAGTAGCATCATAACACACAGACGTAAAGGGTGTTCAGTAGCATCATAACAACACACAGACGTAAAGGGTGTTCAGTAGCATCATAACAACACACAGACGTAAAGGGTGTTCAGTAGCATCATAACAACACACAGACGTAAAGGGTGTTCAGTAGCATCATAACAACACACAGACGTAAAGGGTGTTCAGTAGCATCATAACAACACACAGACGTAAAGGGTGTTCAGTGGCATCATAACAACACACAGACGTAAAGGGTGTTCAGTAGCATCATAACAACACACAGACGTAAAGGGTGTTCAGTAGCATCATAACAACACACAGACGTAAAGGGTGTTCAGTAGCATCATAACAACACACAGACGTAAAGGGTGTTCAGTAGCATCATAACAACACACAGACGTAAAGGGTGTTCAGTGGCATCATAACAACACACAGACGTAAAGGGTGTTCAGTAGCATCATAACAACACACAGACGTAAAGGGTGTTCAGTAGCATCATAACAACACACAGACGTAAAGGGTGTTCAGTAGCATCATAACAACACACAGACGTAAAGGGTGTTCAGTAGCATCATAACAACACACAGACGTAAAGGGTGTTCAGTAGCATCATAACAACACACAGACGTAAAGGGTGTTCAGTAGCATCATAACAACACACAGACGTAAAGGGTGTTCAGTAGCATCATAACAACACACAGACGTAAAGGGTGTTCAGTAGCATCATAACAACACACAGACGTAAAGGGTGTTCAGTAGCATCATAACAACACACAGACGTAAAGGGTGTTCAGTAGCATCATAACAACACACAGACGTAAAGGGTGTTCAGTAGCATCATAACAACACACAGACGTAAAGGGTGTTCAGTAGCATCATAACAACACACAGACATAAAGGGTGTTCAGTAGCATCATAACAACACACAGACGTAAAGGGTGTTCAGTAGCATCATAACAACACACAGACGTAAAGGGTGTTCAGTAGCATCATAACAACACACAGACGTAAAGGGTGTTCAGTAGCATCATAACAACACACAGACGTAAAGGGTGTTCAGTGGCATCATAACAACACACAGACGTAAAGGGTGTTCAGTAGCATCATAACAACACACAGACGTAAAGGGTGTTCAGTGGCATCATAACAACACACAGACGTAAAGGGTGTTCAGTAGCATCATAACAACACACAGACGTAAAGGGTGTTCAGTAGCATCATAACAACACACAGACGTAAAGGGTGTTCAGTAGCATCATAACAACACACAGACGTAAAGGGTGTTCAGTAGCATCATAACAACACACAGACGTAAAGGGTGTTCAGTAGCATCATAACAACACACAGACGTAAAGGGTGTTCAGTAGCATCATAACAACACACAGACGTAAAGGGTGTTCAGTAGCATCATAACAACACACAGACGTAAAGGGTGTTCAGTAGCATCATAACAACACACAGACGTAAAGGGTGTTCAGTAGCATCATAACAACACACAGACGTAAAGGGTGTTCAGTAGCATCATAACAACACACAGACGTAAAGGGTGTTCAGTAGCATCATAACAACACACAGACGTAAAGGGTGTTCAGTAGCATCATAACAACACACAGACGTAAAGGGTGTTCAGTAGCATCGATTTATGAAACAAAAATCAAGTTATGAGTTATGAGGTTTCCTCCCGACAGCAACGATATGTTATAAATAATAAATAATAAATAAATAATAATATAATATAATATAATATTATAAACTGTCCTCAGGTGTCTAATATAAATATAATGTATATATAATATATAAATACTGTCCTCAGGTGTCTAATATAAATATAATGTATATATAATGTTTAAATGCTGTCCTCAGGTGTCTAATATAAATATAATGTATATATAATGTATAAATACTGTCCTCAGGTGTCTAATATAAATATAATGTATATATAATATATAAATACTGTCCTCAGGTGTCTAATATAAATATAATGTATATATAATGTATAAATGCTGTCCTCAGGTGTCTAATATAAATATAATGTATATATAATGTATAAATACTGTCCTCAGGTGTCTAATATAAATATAATGTATATATAATATATAAATACTGTCCTCAGGTGCAGAGGAGCAGGCAGCTGATGACCTCCCCCAGCCCAGTGGGCGGGGCCGAGGGCAAGGTGGTCCCAGTGAACTTCCAGGTGGTGACGACCCAGACAGCCCTGAAGCCGTCTCCCAAAACGCCCCAGAACATCAGCGCCAGCCCGGTGGGCGACCGGCTGGCCCGCCACCGCTACGCCCAGATCCTGCCCAAACCCTCGGCCACCGGCCCCATCACACTGCGCTCCCCCCCCACCCTGCTCATCACCAACAGGTACGCAGAACGCACGCACACACGCACGCACGCACGCACACACGCACGCACACACGCACGCAGGATCCTTTTCCACCAAAAGAACTTGGGTTCTAGAACTGGTTCTGTTCAAGATCACAACGTGTGGATGTAGAATGGGGTGTAGTGTGTATGATTTGATTTGATTGACAGCCCCATCAACTGTTGATTTGATTTGATTGACAGCCCCATCAACTGTTGATTTGATTGACAGCCCCATCAACTGTTGATTTGATTTGATTGACAGCCCCATCAACTGTTGATTTGATTTGATTGACAGCCCCATCAACTGTTGATTTGATTGACAGCCCCATCAACTGTGATTTGATTTGATTGACAGCCCCATCAACTGTGATTTGATTTGATTGACAGCCCCATCAACTGTTGACTTGATTTGATTGACAGCCCCATTAACTGATTTGATTTGATTGACAGCCCCATCAAGGCGTCGGTCAACGTGGTGAAGATGACCGCCATCTCTTTGGCGCCCTCTGGGGGCGGAGCCTCGCAGCTTAGGCCCGCCTCCAGCTTGGATGAGGCCACGCCCCCTAGGAGCTACGCCCACCACCAGCACGACGCCGGCGACGCTAACGAGAGGGCCAAAGAGGACAGGTGAGACTAACGAGAAGGGGGGAGGGGCCAAAGAGGACAGGTGAGACTAACGAGAAGGGGGGAGGGGCCAAAGAGGACAGGTGAGACTAACGATAAGGGGGAGGGGCCAAAGAGGACAGGTGAGACTAACGAGAAGGGGGAGGGGCCAAAGAGGACAGGTGAGACTAACGATAAGGGGGAGGGGCCAAAGAGGACAGGTGAGACTAACGATAAGGGGGAGGGGCCAAAGAGGACAGGTGAGACTAACGAGAAGGGGGAGGGGCCAAAGAGGACAGGTGAGACTAACGAGAAGGGGGGAGGGGCCAAAGAGGACAGGTGAGACTAACGATAAGGGGGAGGGGCCAAAGAGGACAGGTGAGACTAACGATAAGGGGGAGGGGCCAAAGAGGACAGGTGAGACTAACGAGAAGGGGGGAGGGGCCAAAGAGGACAGGTGAGACTAACGAGAAGGGGGGAGGGGCCAAAGAGGACAGGTGAGACTAACGATAAGGGGGAGGGGCCAAAGAGGACAGGTGAGACTAACGAGAAGGGGGAGGGGCCAAATATGACAGGTGAGACTAACGATAAGGGGGAGGGGCCAAAGAGGACAGGTGAGACTAACGATAAGGGGGAGGGGCCAAAGAGGACAGGTGAGACTAACGATAAGGGGGAGGGGCCAAAGAGGACAGGTGAGACTAACGATAAGGGGGAGGGGCCAAAGAGGACAGGTGAGACTAACGATAAGGGGGAGGGGCCAAATATGACAAGTGAGACTAACAATAAGGGGGAGGGGCCAAAGAGGACAGGTGAGACTAACGATAAGGGGGAGGGGCCAAAGAGGACAGGTGAGACTAACGATAAGGGGGAGGGGCCAAAGAGGACAGGTGAGACTCACCTGATTTCAGATCATCTTATTGGTGGATTATATTCTGTACAATCGTCATAATCTTTTCCATTCGTCTGTATGAATTGTTATGAATCAAATGTTTAAAAATTATAACGATTTCAGAAATAGTGAAAATAGCAGATGAAATGTCCCTTTAATACTAATTATGCTAATGACGTGTATACAGGTGTTTGGAATCAAAACCACAGTTATCTGACGTGTTTAGTTTAAGGTTTAGGTCCTTTTTATTGATATCAAACCATTTTATAAAAATTATTTTTTTTTTTAATTATTTTTGGCCTTCAGCGATCCTAGACCGTTTTCGAGCATGCGCCAAAAATCCTTCCTTGTTTACGAGCCGACAAAAGTTGCTCATAACTCTAAATCTACGGCGCTCTCCATGGTTTTGATCGTAAACGCCTCGTTTGGAATATGAAGGCTTCTACAGAGACATCAGACGAGGTAGTTTGAGGCGTTAACACTAGCGCGTCGGAGCGGTAAGGCTGACCGATTTTGAAATTTTGAAGTGGATTTTCTTTGCCCATTAAGTCCTGAGAAAGTTCCCCTTGCATGACTTTTTCTAAATGTTCGATTCAAACCATCTCTGTTTTTTTGTTCATCTGAAATGTTTTGGAAATATGATTTTAGACATAATTCTACTAAAATGTCTGCTCTTTTTCGGTCCGTGGGACCGCTCTTAGAGCCCTCACCCTTTCTCCCCCACAAGCAGTGCTTTTCACACCTCCCTCCCGGCTGGAGACGGGCATTGTTCAAGCTAATGTGTCATTTGCATTCCAACTAGCCTTCCACATGTAGGCAAACTTACATTACAAACTTACATAAACTAAATGTTGTTTTAGATGTTATATTTGTTATATGCGGTTTGCAGAAATAACGATGTCTGACTTTATTTCTCGAAACGGAAAAAGAAATATGGTGTGTGGTATTGTTTCCACCAAGCGCATAGCTCAATAGATATAAATACATGTTGACTATACACGCCATCTTTAGCATAATTATGTTGGAATAATAAAGTTTATAGCATTGTGACTATGTCGCGCATATTCATTTCATATATCAGCGCATCAAAAATATGGTGAAATATGGTGTATTGACTGACTGGCGTATTGTTTCAACCAAACGCATAGCTCAATAGATATAAATACATGTTGACTATACACGCCATTTTTATAGCATAATTATGTAAGGTGGCGATGATAAAAATGAATCAATTATCCTGGAATAATAAAGTTTATAGCATGGTCTGTTTGACCCGACCGACATTTCCTTGGAGCGAGAATGTTCGCCGATGCGCGAATCAGCGCGATGCCAAATAAAAATGACAGTGTTTGAAATCAGTCCAACCCGATAGACGTCCCGAACTTCTAAATGTTTTGTCAGTAAGAAGAACAGTTCTGTCCGTCCTTCGTCTGTAAACTTTTCTGCACGCGACCAGTGGAACTGATTTCCACGCATCACGGCTCTCTTTTTTTCTCTCTCGTGGAGAGGGAGAAAATATCCAAGTAACTGACGGTGAGGTATGCGGAAGTGCATTTTAGATAACGCTGTAGCACTATTTGTGGCGGTGATGCGTCACATGACTTGATCTATCCTATGGTGTATATATAAACCGTGCTGCTGCTACGGACCTTTCTGCTGGCACAATAAATCAAATATATATAAATGACATCGATCATAGGCGGCGGGTATGTAAGGCTAGGCCAGGCTTAGCCTTCCCAAAAATTATGCTGGGTATTTTTAAAATATATATAGGCTAATATGTGCGCAGCATTAGAAGGCTAGCCGCTCCCAAACTCCCAACTCCTTTGTCTGTAGCCTAAACTTTTCTGATTTGCACGCACGCACAGCTCTTTCCTTTTTTTGGCACAATCAATCAAATATATATTAATTACATCGATGTTTCCCCCTCTATATAAAATGACAATATATAACTAATGTCGTATTTCGTCTGAGCAATGTGCCTGGCTCTGGCAATAACGTGTGGTAGCCTATTGTATTGGCTCAATACAAAGTCGGACAGTGTTTGCTGCGCAAGGGTATTCAATAAAGCGCTCACACCGTCACTATAATTATAGTTTGGTAAACTGAAATAAAAAATAACTTTGAGAGTTGTCCTGTCTAGTTGAAACTGCTGCCTTGAATTCGTTGGAATGTAACATTTAGAAGACAATGGCAAGCCGTCAACGGGTGCAGAGAGAGGTGTGAAGATCATTAGACAGTGGGGGAGACAATGGCCAATCAAATAGCACGAAAAACACCGGTCAGCCTGACCATTAGCCGTCATATTAGTAGTGCATTTTTTTCAGACATCCTAGTGTTAAGCCTCCCGGTTTTGGGGGGAAATGGAAGGCAGGGCTTTTCAGAGTAAAATCTGCCTCATCTGCGTGGAACTCTGGTGCCTTTATTATATGTATTATATTATGAAAAATTCCCTCTGCAAAAGAAGTATTAAGTAGTCGCATAATATTCATCCTCACTAGGATCGCACAACAACACCTGCGTGTTAAATATGTTTTAATGATATTAAATCATTATTATGATGATGATTGACAGGGTGACAAAGTTCCGAGCGGCCAGCGAGCCCACCTTCCTGGTGAAGTTCCCCGTGGGGGGGGCAGGGGGGAAGGTGAAAGGTGACTCCGCCTCCACTCTGGACGGCAACAGTAACTGTCACGACGGCACGTTGTACCTGACGGTCGATAATCACCACGGTCACAACAGCAGCAACAACGGCCGGGCCACGCCCTCCTCGGCCACGCCCAGAGACCTCTGTTCGGACGCGCGGAGCCCCAGGAAGCGCGGCGGCAGCACGGGCTCGGCGGCGGAGCCACACGTCATCCCTGTGAAGCGCGTGTTCATCTCCCAGCAGCCTCTGGGGCTGGGGGGAGTGGCCTCGCTCATCGACATGAAGGTGTCGGCCACGACGGCGAAGAAGTCCCTCCGCCCGGGAACCCCCGGCGGCCAGCGTCCGGACAGCGCTCCCTGCAAGGTGACAGTGAAACACCTCGCCGCCCCCCCAACGCACATCCTGGCGCTGTCCGACTCGCCGCTCACGCACGCCGAGGTCAAAGCCGCCTCCTCCTCCTCCCCCGAGGAGCGGCGGGGACCCCTCGCTGTCAGTGCGGACCCCCCCGGCACTGCAGCGGCCGGCAGCAGCAGCGGGCTGCAACAGCAGATGAGTGGAGCCCCCCTGAGTGTTCCCTCTCTGAGGGGGGCCCCGCTGAGCGCACCCCCTGTCAGCGGGGCCCCCCTCAGCGGGGCCCCTCGCGCCACCTTACCACTCAACTCAGGAGCACACGAGGCCTCGTCCTCCGTCATGGCCGACCTGAAGGTATGCCAGCGGATCAGGGTAGGGAATTTTCATACTAGTCTTTTGATTGATTGATTGATTGAAATATTTATTAACAGTTTGCAGAATTACAGTACATTTCAAGCACAACTCAATACAAAGACTGTTAACTGTGAGTGGACGACACCATAAAGCATTACACTTGTTTACAAGAGGGTCCACCTTGTCCAATTCATCAAAACATTTATAGACGTACAAATAGACACTTCTATATAGCCAAAGAACAGAACAGGAATTAATCATAAAGGAGGTAAAAAGGGAAAAGAAACATATACACAGTGAGGGGGAAAAGGATTCAGATTTTACGGGGCCAGTTTGGAATTGCAGCCGTCCGTAGGTGCCCTTTGAGTCCATAATATTTAAACAATACCTGTCATAAAGATCTATTAGATCTGACCCACTGTGGGTCAGATCTAATAAATCTATGGATCTGTTGTTTCTGTCATAAAGAGCACACTGTGGGTCAGATCTAATACATCTATGGATCTGTTGTTTCTGTCATAAAGAGCACACTGTGGGTCAGATCTAATAAATCTATGGATCTGTTGTTTCTGTCATAAAGAGCACAATATGGGATCAGAGCCAGGCGTTCAGCCAGCAGAGTCCAGCAGAACAGAAGCAGGTCGCGGCCTCAGACTCTGCCTCGGGGTCGGTCCAGCTGGGTCTGGCTCACCAGGACTCAGACTCTGCCTCGGGGTCGGTCCAGCTCGGTCTCACCCATCAGGACTCTGCCTCGGGGTCGGTCCAGCTGGGCCTCACCCATCAGGACATGGTGGATTTCTCGACCGGCTCTCAGCCCAGCATGGACTACTTTCCCTTCAACGATGACGACATGACGCAGGACAGCATCGTGGAGGAGCTGGTGCAGATGGAGGAGCAGATGAAGCTCAAGGCAAGCGTTTTAAACCATAACCATAAATAACCCTATGGAGTCAAAGTGTTTCCTTTAACACTTTATTTAATCCATTAAATCATAGGTTATTTAATCCATTCAATCATAGGTTATTTAATCCATTCAATCATAGGTTATTTAATCCATTCAATCATAGGTTATTTAATCCATTAAATCATAGGTTATTTAATCCATCCAATCATAGGTTATTTAATCCATTCAATCATAGGTTATTTAATCCATTCAATCATAGGTTATTTAATCCATTAAATCATAGGTTATTTAATCCATCCAATCATAGGTTATTTAATCCATTCAATCATAGGTTATTTAATCCATCCAATCATAGGTTATTTAATCCATTCAATCATAGGTTATTTAATCCATTCAATCATAGGTTATTTAATCCATTAAATCATAGGTTATTTAATCCATTCAATCATAGGTTATTTAATCCATTCAATCATAGGTTATTTAATCCATTAAATCATAGGTTATTTAATCCATCCAATCATAGGTTATTTAATCCATTCAATCATAGGTTATTTAATCCATCCAATCATAGGTTATTTAATCCATCCAATCATAGCGCCCGGCGATTTCACCGTCCTTTCAATTCAGTTCACCGTCCTTTCAGTTAGTAACACCCAGGGCCCAGGACAAAGTTTTATCAAAAATACATTCGATGTTGCGCAACAGTGGGACGTCATCGAAAATGTTCCCCCCCTGTTTAGCCGACGAGACCGAAAATCTTTAATAACTCTTGATCTAAATAATTCCGTCCAATTCTAAGAAAGGATCCCCCACCGCGGTCCCGTCGCTAGTCGCGGTACATTTAATCATGCCTCCCGTTGTTGTCGATCAGCTCTAGAGTGTTTTGGCTACATTTAGCTGCTACAGCCACATCTGGGATAACATCCGGTCCGTCGGTAAAAGTGATCCGCTGCTATAAATCGCCAGGCGCTCTGATTTAATGGATTAAATAACCCCGGGCAATCGGAGTGTTAAAGGGACACTTTATAAGATTTAGAACACTTTCCTGGCATTATTTTTTGTGTAATCTCTGGGTTTAGATATTTTGCCGAAACAATGTGTACCAGTAACTTCACAATTACAACGCAGCTTTGGACGCACATATAGACAGATGTCTGGAAACAGACGAAATGTTTTTATAATCGTCATGGGGGCCCGATCCGATTATTTTCATTTCACACTAAACCCAAGCGTTTAGGTTCTAAACACTTACTTGTAACACTTGTTAAACGTGTCACAGTGTTAAGATTATAAACAGAAGAGCATGTTTAAATGCCATGATTGCAGGCTAGTCCTGTCCGCCTCGGCAGGTTCTGTAGAACTGTCGCTGGGACGGCGGAAGGTTTCAACGGCAGGCTGGCATCGCTGTTGCCAGCCAGGGTGTAGCCAGCCTAAATGCATGCATACAGTACTGTATGCATGCATACCCATACCTGGTAGGTGAAAACAAGCACCCAGATTAGCATTTCAATGCCTGATCTGCATGTGTACAAGGGACAGGCAACGCGGTCCACCACCCACCCCGTCATTCTAATGCACTGGCTTTTAGAGAACATTCTTGTGGAAGTAAAAAGAAAAAAAAACGTACTGCATTAATGTGTCCTTTTCCATTGTAAGATGCAACCAATGTTATTTGTCAAGTGTTCCCAACCGTCCCGTAAAATACGGGATCGTACCGTATTTGGCAACTAAAAGACCTGTCCCGTAATGAACCGATACGGGACGCACTTAATCCCGTATTTTGGGCTCGTGGAAAAATGACGCGTTATGGTGATTCTCAGTCACTCGCTCCCATGCAGTAATAAGAAGGGGCAGCCAACTGAGCTATAGGAACAGGAAAGCAAGACACTGAAACCTGGTGTCTGGAAGGGCGCTAGGCTCAGCTCATTGGTCAGTACTCTTCATAGGCATGCAGCAGAGCCAATCACTATGCAGTATCGTATCTTAGCAACTACTTCACCACGCTCCGGTCCACAACATTGAAAAAACAAATGGATGCTGTTGACAGCCAAAAATCTTATCTACCTCAGAGTCAGAAAGTTCTAGTAGTGAGAAAAAAAGAAGAAAAACTAAGTGCAGAGCTGAGTGGGAAAAAGATTTGGTGGATTTTTATGAAACAAAAGCTTTGCAGTTTGAAAGTGGATATTCAAGCTTTCCCTACAGCTGCAATGTTGGTGAGTTTAATGTTGTTTAATACAAGCAGATGCAAATTGGATGAATGGGGAGTTAATGGATGGTTTATGGCAAGTCACTTCATATCATTATAATAAATCTAGAGTTGGGGGGGGGATTCGTGGCAACATAGCGCGTCTCTCTGGTGCTGCTCTGCTGACAACGGCGACATGACACAAACACAATAACAAATGCGCATGTGGGGGTGCGGTCAACGAAGGTTGTAGGTGGAACAAATCGCAGTGTCCGTGACGGCTGTGTTTTGGGGCTGGTCTTGCTGCATTGTGAGGAGACAACTGTAGTCCGGAAGTGAAGTAGAACAGTGTCTCTGACGTCAGAGCCACCCGTTAATCTAAAATATCTAAACCCAGAGATTACACAAAAAATAACGCCAGGAATGTGTTCTAAATCTTATAAACGTCATTGATATATATTTTTTGGCAAAAAGGGTGAAGTGTCCCTTTAAGGAAAGTTTAATTTCCATTTTCCAGCCATTCAGTAAAAAATAATAACATCTATAACATCAGGTGTAATCCCCCTGTTCTCAACCAGGGTCTATAACATCAGGTGTAATCCCTCTGTCCTCCACCAGGGTCTATAACATCAGAGTCTATAACATCAGGTGTAATCCCCCTGTCCTCCACCAGGGTCTATAACATCAGGGTCTATAACATCAGGTGTAATCCCCCTGTTCTCCACCAGGGTCTATAACATCAGGTGTAATCCCTCTGTCCTCCACCAGGGTCTATAACATCAGGGCCTATATTAACATCAGGTGTAATCCCCCTGTTCTCCACCAGGGTCTATATTAACATCAGGTGTATTCCCTCTGTCCTCCACCAGGGTCTATAACATCAGGTGTAATCCCCCTGTCCTCCACCAGGGTCTATAACATCAGGTGTAATCCCTCTGTCCTCCACCAGGGTCTATATTAACATCAGGTGTAATCCCCCTGTCCTCCACCAGGGTCTATAACATCAGGTGTAATCCCCCTGTCCTCCACCAGGGTCTATAACATCAGGTGTAATCCCTCTGTCCTCCACCAGGGTCTATATTAACATCAGGTGTAATCCCCCTGTCCTCCACCAGGGTCTATATTAACATCAGGTGTAATCCCTCTGTCCTCCACCAGGGTCTATATTAACATCAGGTGTAATCCCTCTGTTCTCCACCAGGGTCTACAGCCTCTGTTCAGCAGCTGTGTGGACAGCATGTCTCTCGGGGGTGCAGGGGGGGGCCCGGCGGGCGGCCAATCAGGCGGCTCCATGCTGGGCGCCCACCACCACCACCAGGGGGTAGGGGGGGCGTCGTCCTTCTACCACTCGGCCCACAGCAGCACCACCCCGGTGCAGACCCCCACCCCCACGCCCACACCCACCCCCACCCCGACCCCCACCTCGGAGATGACGGGGCTGGGGGGCCACGGCGGGTTGGCCCCCCTGACGCCCGTGGACCGCCACACGCCCATGGGCACGCCCCTGTCCAGCTGCGGCGGCAGCGTGCCCCCCAGCCCGGTGGAGTGTCGCAACCCGTTCGC
>NW_027637920.1:135998-313498 GCF_951216825.1 Electrona antarctica | reverse complement strand
CAAAATAAGAATTTTCACAAAACGGCAATTTTCATTGGCTCATAAAACATTCATTTGTACTATACTGTAGAACCTTTCGTGCATTTTGATCAAAGATCCTGGGAGGAGATGCATTTTAATTGATTTGCATATAATTCAAAATGGCGGGTTATCTAGAGGTCAGAGGTCAAAAGTAAGGAGCTATGCGCCTTTCAAAGTTTGCATTTTCAATTGAGTGCTATAGCGCCACCCTTGGGCCAATGGTTGTGGGCTTTGCAGCCTCACCGTTTGGCATGGCCCTGTACCATGGGTCCTTTAATAATAACAATGATACTAATGATAATAATGATAAGGGTAATGATGATAATAATAATAAGTAGAACTGCACTCTGCGCGTGAACTGCGCGCTGCGAACTGCGCGTTGCACACAAGTAGGCCATAAATGGCCTTTATGCTTTTGGAGAGAAATGATAGTCACTTTCAGTAGTAGAGCACTGTAGAGGGGAGCTGTGTTTGTCTGTGACTTTTCCCAGGTGACGATGGTCGTTGATACTCATCAAGGAAGGCAATTATGTTTCTGCACTTTCAAAAGTAATGCTACTTCTTTTGCAATGTAGTTAAATAAAAAATCTCAGGGGGGAAGATAAATTATATAAAATTAAAAAAACAGTAATTTCTCTTTAAAATATATATATTTTTTAATACCGTGAAAAAAATTGTGAGCCTCATATCGTGATACGAATCGTATCGTGAGTTGAGTGAATCGTTACATGCCTAGTATACTGTGGTTACTTGGGTTGTTCTATGCGTATGCCGTGGCTGCATGATTCTGAGAGTGACGTAATGAAGATATGTACCAATGCCAGGGTATAACTGGCTTTCGATGGTGACGTAATAAAGATATTTTCAGTGTCGGGTGGATTAAAGGTAATGCCTCTATGTATACATAGAGGCATTGTCATCTGAAACCTACCTTTATTACGTCACCATCGAGAGCCAGTTATACCCTGGCATTGGTACATATCTTCATTACGTCACCATCGAGAGCCAGTTATACCCTGGCATTGGTACATATCTTCATTACGTCACCATCGAGAGCCAGTTATACCCTGGCATTGGTACATATCTTCATTACGTCACCATCGAGAGCCAGTTATACCCTGGCATTGGTACATATCTTCATTACGTCACCATCGAGAGCCAGTTATACCCTGGCATTGGTACATATCTTCATTACGTCACCATCGAGAGCCAGTTATACCCTGGCATTGGTACATATCTTCATTACGTCACCATCGAGAGCCAGTTATACCCTGGCATTGGTACATATCTTCATTACGTCACCATCGAGAGCCAGTTATACCCTGGCATTGGTACATATCTTCATTACGTCACCATCGAGAGCCAGTTATACCCTGGCATTGGTACATATCTTCATTACGTCACCATCGAGAGCCAGTTATACCCTGGCATTGGTACATATCTTCATTACGTCACCATCGAGAGCCAGTTATACCCTGGCATTGGTACATATCTTCATTACGTCACCATCGAGAGCCAGTTATACCCTGGCATTGGCACATATCTTCATTACGTCACCATCGAGAGCCAGTTATACCCTGGCATTGGTACATATCTTCATTACGTCACCATCGAGAGCCAGTTATACCCTGGCATTGGTACATATCTTCATTACGTCACCATCGAGAGCCAGTTATACCCTGGCATTGGCACATATCTTCATTACGTCACCATCGAGAGCCAGTTATACCCTGGCATTGGTACATATCTTCATTACGTCACCATCGAGAGCCAGTTATACCCTGGCATTGGTACATATCTTCATTACGTCACCATCGAGAGCCAGTTATACCCTGGCATTGGTACATATCTTCATTACGTCACCATCGAGAGCCAGTTATACCCTGGCATTGGTACATATCTTCATTACGTCACCATCGAGAGCCAGTTATACCCTGGCATTGGTACATATCTTCATTACGTCACCATCGAGAGCCAGTTATACCCTGGCATTGGTACATATCTTCATTACGTCACCATCGAGAGCCAGTTATACCCTGGCATTGGTACATATCTTCATTACGTCACCATCGAGAGCCAGTTATACCCTGGCATTGGCACATATCTTCTTCATTACGTCACCATCGAGAGCCCGTTATACCCTGGCATTGGTACATATCTTCATTACGTCACCATCGAGAGCCAGTTATACCCTGGCATTGGTACATATCTTCATTACGTCACCATCGAGAGCCAGTTATACCCTGGCATTGGCACATATCTTCATTACGTCACCATCGAGAGCCAGTTATACCCTGGCATTGGTACATATCTTCATTACGTCACCATCGAGAGCCAGTTATACCCTGGCATTGGTACATATCTTCATTACGTCACCATCGAGAGCCAGTTATACCCTGGCATTGGTACATATCTTCATTACGTCACCATCGAGAGCCAGTTATACCCTGGCATTGGTACATATCTTCATTACGTCACCATCGAGAGCCAGTTATACCCTGGCATTGGTACATATCTTCATTACGTCACCATCGAGAGCCAGTTATACCCTGGCATTGGTACATATCTTCATTACGTCACCATCGAGAGCCAGTTATACCCTGGCATTGGCACATATCTTCATTACGTCACCATCGAGAGCCAGTTATACCCTGGCATTGGTACATATCTTCATTACGTCACCATCGAGAGCCAGTTATACCCTGGCATTGGTACATATCTTCATTACGTCACCATCGAGAGCCAGTTATACCCTGGCATTGGTACATATCTTCATTACGTCACCATCGAGAGCCAGTTATACCCTGGCATTGGTACATATCTTCATTACGTCACCATCGAGAGCCAGTTATACCCTGGCATTGGCACATATCTTCTTCATTACGTCACCATCGAGAGCCCGTTATACCCTGGCATTGGTACATATCTTCATTACGTCACCATCGAGAGCCAGTTATACCCTGGCATTGGTACATATCTTCATTACGTCACCATCGAGAGCCAGTTATACCCTGGCATTGGCACATATCTTCATTACGTCACCATCGAGAGCCAGTTATACCCTGGCATTGGTACATATCTTCATTACGTCACCATCGAGAGCCAGTTATACCCTGGCATTGGTACATATCTTCATTACGTCACCATCGAGAGCCAGTTATACCCTGGCATTGGTACATATCTTCATTACGTCACCATCGAGAGCCAGTTATACCCTGGCATTGGTACATATCTTCATTACGTCACCATCGAGAGCCAGTTATACCCTGGCATTGGTACATATCTTCATTACGTCACCATCGAGAGCCAGTTATACCCTGGCATTGGTACATATCTTCATTACGTCACCATCGAGAGCCAGTTATACCCTGGCATTGGCACATATCTTCATTACGTCACCATCGAGAGCCAGTTATACCCTGGCATTGGTACATATCTTCATTACGTCACTCTCAGAATCATGCAGCCACGGCATACGCATCGGAGCAACGGACAAACATTTACTTTACTTGCTGTCTCGGCTTTGCGCCAGTAATATTAATAATGTAAGCTGTGATGTGGTTCTCAGGGTCAGTCCAGACAGTAATATTAATAATGTAAGCTGTGATGTGGTTCTCAGGGTCAGTCCAGACAGTAATATTAATAATGTAAGCTGTGATGTGGTTCTCAGGGTCAGTCCAGACAGTAATATTAATAATGTAAGCTGTGATGTGGTTCTCAGGGTCAGTCCAGACAGTAATATTAATAATGTAAGCTGTGATGTGGTTCTCAGGGTCAGTCCAGACAGTAATATTAATAATGTAAGCTGTGATGTGGTTCTCAGGGTCAGTCCAGACAGTAATATTAATAATGTAAGCTGTGATGTGGTTCTCAGGGTCAGTCCAGACAGTAATATTAATAATGTAAGCTGTGATGTGGTTCTCAGGGTCAGTCCAGACAGTAATATTAATAATGTAAGCTGTGATGTGGTTCTCAGGGTCAGTCCAGACAGTAATATTAATAATGTAAGCTGTGATGTGGTTCTCAGGGTCAGTCCAGACAGTAATATTAATAATGTAAGCTGTGATGTGGTTCTCAGGGTCAGTCCAGACAGTAATATTAATAATGTAAGCTGTGATGTGGTTCTCAGGGTCAGTCCAGACAGTAATATTAATAATGTAAGCTGTGATGTGGTTCTCAGGGTCAGTCCAGACAGTAATATTAATAATGTAAGCTGTGATGTGGTTCTCAGGGTCAGTCCAGACAGTAATATTAATAATGTAAGCTGTGATGTGGTTCTCAGGGTCAGTCCAGACAGTAATATTAATAATGTAAGCTGTGATGTGGTTCTCAGGGTCAGTCCAGACAGTAATATTAATAATGTAAGCTGTGATGTGGTTCTCAGGGTCAGTCCAGACAGTAATATTAATAATGTAAGCTGTGATGTGGTTCTCAGGGTCAGTCCAGACAGTAATATTAATAATGTAAGCTGTGATGTGGTTCTCAGGGTCAGTCCAGACAGTAATATTAATAATGTAAGCTGTGATGTGGTTCTCAGGGTCAGTCCAGACAGTAATATTAATAATGTAAGCTGTGATGTGGTTCTCAGGGTCAGTCCAGACAGTAATATTAATAATGTAAGCTGTGATGTGGTTCTCAGGGTCAGTCCAGACAGTAATATTAATAATGTAAGCTGTGATGTGGTTCTCAGGGTCAGTCCAGACAGTAATATTAATAATGTAAGCTGTGATGTGGTTCTCAGGGTCAGTCCAGACAGTAATATTAATAATGTAAGCTGTGATGTGGTTCTCAGGGTCAGTCCAGACAGTAATATTAATAATGTAAGCTGTGATGTGGTTCTCAGGGTCAGTCCAGACAGTAATATTAATAATGTAAGCTGTGATGTGGTTCTCAGGGTCAGTCCAGACAGTAATATTAATAATGTAAGCTGTGATGTGGTTCTCAGGGTCAGTCCAGACAGTAATATTAATAATGTAAGCTGTGATGTGGTTCTCAGGGTCAGTCCAGACAGTAATATTAATAATGTAAGCTGTGATGTGGTTCTCAGGGTCAGTCCAGACAGTAATATTAATAATGTAAGCTGTGATGTGGTTCTCAGGGTCAGTCCAGACAGTAATATTAATAATGTAAGCTGTGATGTGGTTCTCAGGGTCAGTCCAGACAGTAATATTAATAATGTAAGCTGTGATGTGGTTCTCAGGGTCAGTCCAGACAGTAATATTAATAATGTAAGCTGTGATGTGGTTCTCAGGGTCAGTCCAGACAGTAATATTAATAATGTAAGCTGTGATGTGGTTCTCAGGGTCAGTCCAGACAGTAATATTAATAATGTAAGCTGTGATGTGGTTCTCAGGGTCAGTCCAGACAGTAATATTAATAATGTAAGCTGTGATGTGGTTCTCAGGGTCAGTCCAGACAGTAATATTAATAATGTAAGCTGTGATGTGGTTCTCAGGGTCAGTCCAGACAGTAATATTAATAATGTAAGCTGTGATGTGGTTCTCAGGGTCAGTCCAGACAGTAATATTAATAATGTAAGCTGTGATGTGGTTCTCAGGGTCAGTCCAGACAGTAATATTAATAATGTAAGCTGTGATGTGGTTCTCAGGGTCAGTCCAGACAGTAATATTAATAATGTAAGCTGTGATGTGGTTCTCAGGGTCAGTCCAGACAGTAATATTAATAATGTAAGCTGTGATGTGGTTCTCAGGGTCAGTCCAGACAGTAATATTAATAATGTAAGCTGTGATGTGGTTCTCAGGGTCAGTCCAGACAGTAATATTAATAATGTAAGCTGTGATGTGGTTCTCAGGGTCAGTCCAGACAGTAATATTAATAATGTAAGCTGTGATGTGGTTCTCAGGGTCAGTCCAGACAGTAATATTAATAATGTAAGCTGTGATGTGGTTCTCAGGGTCAGTCCAGACAGTAATATTAATAATGTAAGCTGTGATGTGGTTCTCAGGGTCAGTCCAGACAGTAATATTAATAATGTAAGCTGTGATGTGGTTCTCAGGGTCAGTCCAGACAGTAATATTAATAATGTAAGCTGTGATGTGGTTCTCAGGGTCAGTCCAGACAGTAATATTAATAATGTAAGCTGTGATGTGGTTCTCAGGGTCAGTCCAGACAGTAATATTAATAATGTAAGCTGTGATGTGGTTCTCAGGGTCAGTCCAGACAGTAATATTAATAATGTAAGCTGTGATGTGGTTCTCAGGGTCAGTCCAGACAGTAATATTAATAATGTAAGCTGTGATGTGGTTCTCAGGGTCAGTCCAGACAGTAATATTAATAATGTAAGCTGTGATGTGGTTCTCAGGGTCAGTCCAGACAGTAATATTAATAATGTAAGCTGTGATGTGGTTCTCAGGGTCAGTCCAGACAGTAATATTAATAATGTAAGCTGTGATGTGGTTCTCAGGGTCAGTCCAGACAGTAATATTAATAATGTAAGCTGTGATGTGGTTCTCAGGGTCAGTCCAGACAGTAATATTAATAATGTAAGCTGTGATGTGGTTCTCAGGGTCAGTCCAGACAGTAATATTAATAATGTAAGCTGTGATGTGGTTCTCAGGGTCAGTCCAGACAGTAATATTAATAATGTAAGCTGTGATGTGGTTCTCAGGGTCAGTCCAGACAGTAATATTAATAATGTAAGCTGTGATGTGGTTCTCAGGGTCAGTCCAGACAGTAATATTAATAATGTAAGCTGTGATGTGGTTCTCAGGGTCAGTCCAGACAGTAATATTAATAATGTAAGCTGTGATGTGGTTCTCAGGGTCAGTCCAGACAGTAATATTAATAATGTAAGCTGTGATGTGGTTCTCAGGGTCAGTCCAGACAGTAATATTAATAATGTAAGCTGTGATGTGGTTCTCAGGGTCAGTCCAGACAGTAATATTAATAATGTAAGCTGTGATGTGGTTCTCAGGGTCAGTCCAGACAGTAATATTAATAATGTAAGCTGTGATGTGGTTCTCAGGGTCAGTCCAGACAGTAATATTAATAATGTAAGCTGTGATGTGGTTCTCAGGGTCAGTCCAGACAGTAATATTAATAATGTAAGCTGTGATGTGGTTCTCAGGGTCAGTCCAGACAGTAATATTAATAATGTAAGCTGTGATGTGGTTCTCAGGGTCAGTCCAGACAGTAATATTAATAATGTAAGCTGTGATGTGGTTCTCAGGGTCAGTCCAGACAGTAATATTAATAATGTAAGCTGTGATGTGGTTCTCAGGGTCAGTCCAGACAGTAATATTAATAATGTAAGCTGTGATGTGGTTCTCAGGGTCAGTCCAGACAGTAATATTAATAATGTAAGCTGTGATGTGGTTCTCAGGGTCAGTCCAGACAGTAATATTAATAATGTAAGCTGTGATGATGTGGTTCTCAGGGTCAGTCCAGACAGTAATATTAATAATGTAAGCTGTGATGTGGTTCTCAGGGTCAGTCCAGACAGTAATATTAATAATGTAAGCTGTGATGTGGTTCTCAGGGTCAGTCCAGACAGTAATATTAATAATGTAAGCTGTGATGTGGTTCTCAGGGTCAGTCCAGACAGTAATATTAATAATGTAAGCTGTGATGTGGTTCTCAGGGTCAGTCCAGACAGTAATATTAATAATGTAAGCTGTGATGTGGTTCTCAGGGTCAGTCCAGACAGTAATAATAATAATGTAAGCTGTGATGTGGTTCTCAGGGTCAGTCCAGACAGTAATATTAATAATGTAAGCTGTGATGTGGTTCTCAGGGTCAGTCCAGACAGTAATATTAATAATGTAAGCTGTGATGTGGTTCTCAGGGTCAGTCCAGACAGTAATATTAATAATGTAAGCTGTGATGTGGTTCTCAGGGTCAGTCCAGACAGTAATATTAATAATGTAAGCTGTGATGTGGTTCTCAGGGTCAGTCCAGACAGTAATATTAATAATGTAAGCTGTGATGTGGTTCTCAGGGTCAGTCCAGACAGTAATATTAATAATGTAAGCTGTGATGTGGTTCTCAGGGTCAGTCCAGACAGTAATATTAATAATGTAAGCTGTGATGTGGTTCTCAGGGTCAGTCCAGACAGTAATATTAATAATGTAAGCTGTGATGTGGTTCTCAGGGTCAGTCCAGACAGTAATATTAATAATGTAAGCTGTGATGATGTGGTTCTCAGGGTCAGTCCAGACAGTAATATTAATAATGTAAGCTGTGATGTGGTTCTCAGGGTCAGTCCAGACAGTAATATTAATAATGTAAGCTGTGATGTGGTTCTCAGGGTCAGTCCAGACAGTAATATTAATAATGTAAGCTGTGATGTGGTTCTCAGGGTCAGTCCAGACAGTAATATTAATAATGTAAGCTGTGATGTGGTTCTCAGGGTCAGTCCAGACAGTAATATTAATAATGTAAGCTGTGATGTGGTTCTCAGGGTCAGTCCAGACAGTAATAATAATAATGTAAGCTGTGATGTGGTTCTCAGGGTCAGTCCAGACAGTAATATTAATAATGTAAGCTGTGATGTGGTTCTCAGGGTCAGTCCAGACAGTAATATTAATAATGTAAGCTGTGATGTGGTTCTCAGGGTCAGTCCAGACAGTAATATTAATAATGTAAGCTGTGATGTGGTTCTCAGGGTCAGTCCAGACAGTAATATTAATAATGTAAGCTGTGATGTGGTTCTCAGGGTCAGTCCAGACAGTAATATTAATAATGTAAGCTGTGATGTGGTTCTCAGGGTCAGTCCAGACAGGACGGTCACTTCGGCCTCCTGACGCCCATCTCTCCGGTGAATCAACAACAACAGGCCACGCCCACCAAACAGGAGAGCTTCGCCGTGCCGGCGCCGCTGGACAACAAGGCCGGCCCCTCCCCCTCTGGCCCCTCCCCCTCGGTCACCTTCCGATGTCGCAGCGTGAGCCCTGCCGTGGTGCGCCAGACGACCTCCAGCCCCCAGACCCACTGCACCGTAATGAGGTAAAGACCCCCCAGACACCAGACCCACGGCACCGTAATGAGGTAAAGACCCCGCAGACACCAGACCCACTGCACCGTAATGAGGTAAAGACCCCGCAGACACCAGACCCACTGCACCGTAATGAGGTAAAGACCCCCCAGACACCAGACCCACTGCACCGTAATGAGGTAAAGACCCCCCAGACACCAGACCCACGGCACCGTAATGAGGTAAAGACCCCCCAGACACCAGACCCACGGCACCGTAATGAGGTAAAGACCCCGCAGACACCAAACCCACTGCACCGTAATGAGGTAAAGACCCCCCAGATACCGGACCCACTGCACCGTAATGAGGTAAAGACCCCCAGACACCAGACCCACTGCACCGTAATGAGGTAAAGACCCCCCAGACCCACTGCACCGTAATGAGGTAAAGACCCCCAGACACCAGACCCACTGCACCGTAATGAGGTAAAGACCCCCCATACCCTTAATGAGGTAAAGACCCCCCAGCCACCAGACCCACTGCACCGTAATGAGGTAAAGACCCCCCCAGACCCTTAATGAGGTAAAGACCCCCCAGACACCAGACCCACTGCACCGTAATGAGGTAAAGACCCCCAGACACCAGACCCACTGCACAGTAATGAGGTAAAGACCCCCCAGATGCCAGACCCTTAATGAGGTAAAGACCCTCCAGACCCACTGAACCGTAATGAGGTAAATACCCCCCCAGACACCAGACCCACTGCACAGTAATGAGGTAAAGACCCCCCAGACACCAGACCCTTAATGAGGTAAAGACCTCCCCAGACACCAGACCCACTGAACCGTAATGAGGTAAAGACCCCCCCTAGCAAAATTGTGGGGGCAAAGTTCAGCTGTCTGAGTCACTTATATGATGAGCAGGTGCTAAAGAAAGCATCATGTATTAGAGCAGACAGCTCTCACCCTATACCCCTATACCGGGAATATGAATTCCTGCCATCCGGCCAATGGTTAAAGACCCCTGTTACTAAAACCAACAGGTACAACATCTCATTCATACCTACCTCCATCCGGCCAATGGTTAAAGACCCCTGTTACTAAAACCAACAGGTACAACATCTCATTCATACCTACCTCCATCCGGCCAATGGTTAAAGACCCCTGTTACTAAAACCAACAGGTACAACATCTCATTCACACCTACCTCCATCCGATCCGTCAACAAGGGAAGCAGGACGAGGTAGATGTAGTTACACTCTATTTGCACTTTATATTTAATTTAACAATCTGTATCTTGTGATAATGTTTATGTATGTCTGTTGTTGTTGTGTATGTTCTACTGTTTGTAATGTCTTTGAGAGCTTTTATTATCTGCTGTAAAAGTGCCCAGCTTGGGACATGTGAATTAACTTGACCTTGACCTTTATAAACTACCTCCACCTCCACAGGGGGGCGTCGCCCTTCAACTCGCCCGCCACGCTGTCGTCCGAGGTGCTCAGCATCCTGTCGGGAGGAGGAGGAGGAGGCGGAGCCCAGGGGCAGGGGGCGGGTCCTTTGAGCAGCAGCATGGCCCAGCGCAGCCAATCGGTGCCTCTCAACGTGATGATGCAGAGCGAGATGTCCCTCCCCCCGGGGGGAGGGCCGGCGGGGGGGCAGCAGAGCCACAACGCCGCCAAGATCACCAACGTTCTGCTGAGCAAGATGGAGGCGGAGGGGGACGGGGCGGTGCGAGGCCTGGGCGTCAACAACCTGCCCTCCAACTACACGGCACGCATGAACCTCACGCACATCCTGGAGACCAGCGGACACACCTCGGGGACCCCCCAGCAGGGCCCAGGGACCCCCCACCAGGGCCCAGGGACCCCCCAGCAGGGCCAGATGCAGACCTCCAGTCCTGTGAACACCTATGAGCTCCAACAGCATGGATACCTGGGCAGCGATGCCAGCACAGAGCGGGTGAGCTTCTACACGGAACACACCTGTAGCAGATTAGCTACAGAACACACCTGTAGCAGGTGTTTCTACAGAACACACCTGTAACAGGTGTTTCTACAGAACACACCTGTAGCAGGTGTTTCTACAGAACACACCTGTAGCAGGTGTTTCTACAGAACACACCTGTAACAGGTGTTTCTACAGAACACACCTGTAGCAGGTGTTTCTACAGAACACACCTGTAGCAGGTGTTTCTACAGAACACACCTGTAGCAGATTAGCTACAGAACACACCTGTAACAGGTGTTTCTACAGAACACACCTGTAGCAGGTGTTTCTACAGAACACACCTGTAACAGGTGTTTCTACAGAACACACCTGTAGCAGGTGTTTCTACAGAACACACCTGTAACAGGTGTTTCTACAGAACACACCTGTAACAGGTGTTTCTACAGAACACACCTTTAACAGGTGACCTTCTACAGAACACACCTGTAACAGGTGTTTCTACAGAACACACCTGTAGCAGGTGTTTCTACAGAACACACCTGTAGCAGGTGTTTCTACAGAACACACCTTTAACAGGTGACCTTCTACAGAACACACCTTTAACAGGTGACCTTCTACAGAACACACCTTTAACAGGTGACCTTCTACAGAACACACCTGTAACAGGTGTTTCTACATAAGCTTTGGGCTTATCGAGTGCCCGGTATCGCTAAGCTTTGGGCTTATCGAGTGCCCGGTATCGCTAAGCTTTGGGCTTATCGAGTGCCCGGTATCGCTAAGCTTTGGGCTTATCGAGTGCCCGGTATCGCTAAGCTTTGGGCTTATCGAGTGCCCGGTATCAATAAGCTTTGGGCTTATCGAGTGCCCGGTATCGCTAAGCTTTGGGCTTATCGAGTGCCCGGTATCGCTAAGCTTTGGGCTTATCGAGTGCCCGGTATCGATAAGCTTTGGGCTTATCGAGTACCCGGTATCAATAAGCTTTGGGCTTATCGAGTACCCGGTATCAATAAGCTTTGGGCTAATCAAGCCTGTTATGGAGCATAGCGGCCCATGACGTCATGTTTAAACAATCAAGACAAGAGGCGTTCCAGAAATAAATGTAATCATCCACGCTGGCACAAACTTGTCGGTCTAAAAGTGTGTTCTTATTGGCTGGGCTATAAACAGCCATAACTCCAGTTCCCAGCACGCTTTAGGCCCCAAACTTGGTACGTTGCTCTTAGACGGCCAATCAGGGACAGGCTGTATTGCTTAAGCCCCGCCCCCTCTGTGTTCCAGGTGACCTTCTCGTCCGGGGGGGTCAGCCAAGACCGGCAGCAGGAGCTCCTCCTGCAGAGCACAGCGGAGGAGGAGGCGGCGGAGGACTTCAACAACACGGTCAAGGACCTCCTGGGAGAGGACGGTCTGAACCCCAGCTCCCAGCTGGTGGGCCAGGTGGCCTCGGAGCTCCACGCCGCCGTGGCCTCCGACTTCAGGCTGACCTCTGACCTGTCCAGCAGCATCACGGACCTCAACACGCTGGACGCCAACCTGCTGTTCGACCCGGCGGCCACGCAGGAGACCTACTGTGAGGAGGACGCCACGCTGGAGGAGCTGAAGAACGACCCGCTGTTCCAGCAGATCTGCAGCGACACAGGATCCTCTGGCTTCGATTGGCTGGAGAGCAAAGACCAGCCCACCACCGTAGAGATGCTGGGTTAATTACAGACCGGCCAATCACCACCGTGGAGATGCTGGGTTAGAGACCGGCCAATCACCACCGTGGAGATGCTGGGCTAATTAAAGACCGGCCAATCACCACCGTGGAGAGGCTGGGCTAATTATAGACCGGCCAATCACCACCGTGGAGAGGCTGGGCTAATTATAGACCGGCCAATCACCACCGTGGAGATGCTGGGCTAATTAAAGACCGGCCAATCACCACCGTGGAGAGGCTGGGCTAATTATAGACCGGCCAATCACCACCGTGGAGATGCTGGGCTAATTAAAGACCGGCCAATCACCACCGTGGAGAGGCTGGGCTAATTATAGACCGGCCAATCACCACCGTGGAGAGGCTGGGCTAATTATAGACCGGCCAATCACCACCGTGGAGATGCTGGGCTAATTATAGACCGGCCAATCACCACCGTGGAGAGGCTGGGCTAATTATAGACCGGCCAATCACCACCGTGGAGATGCTGGGCTAATTATAGACCGGCCAATCACCACCGTGGAGAGGCTGGGTTAATTAAAGACCGGCCAATCACCACCGTGGAGATGCTGGGTTAATTACAGACCGGCCAATCACCACCGTGGAGATGCTGGGTTAATTACAGACCGGCCAATCACCACCGTGGAGAGGCTGGGTTAATTACAGACCGGCCAATCACCACCGTGGAGAGGCTGGGTTAATTATAGACCGGCCAATCACCACCGTGGAGATGCTGGTTAATTAACACTCCTATCGCGTCATGTGGAACCATTAAATCAGTACGCCCAGCGATTTGCAGCTTCAGAGCCCATTTCAAGGTGACACAGACTCCATCTTGGTTTGTGCTAGTTAGCATAGCATGTAGCCAAAAGACCCCCGAGAGGATCGACAACCAACCGGAGGTATGATTACTTCTAATGTGACAAGCGACGGGACCGCGATGGTCCGTCAAAAACACAATATTTGGTTAGAATTGGAATCATTGATTTAGATTAAGAGTTATTCACGTTTTAAGATTTCTAATCCCATCCATTAAAATGGAGCTGGACCACTTTGGATGACGGTCTAGCCGGAAATGACATCGAATGTTGCCCAATACGATCCCAGGCTGCGGAGCGGTGTGCTCTGTTATGAAACCAGTAATGTTCCATCGGGCGTAATTATTTAATAGGACGGAGACCTCCGTCTGGGGCGATGAGAGTGTTAATGACCAGCCCACCACCACTGTTGGAGATGCTGGGATAAAACAAAGACACAGAAAGGTAGACGCCTCCTTCGGCTCTGGGCCGTCTGTATCTCCACAGACACAGAAAGGGAGACTCCTCCTTCGGCTCTGGGCCGTCTGTATCTCCACAGACACAGAAAGGTAGACTCCTCCTTCGGCTCTGGGCCGTCTGTATCTCCACAGACACAGAAAGGTAGACGCCTCCTTCGGCTCTGGGCCGTCTGTATCTCCACAGACACAGAAAGGTAGACTCCTCCTTCGGCTCTGGGCCGTCTGTATCTCCACAGACATAGAAAGGGAGACTCCTCCTTCGGCTCTGGGCCGTCTGTATCTCCACAGACACAGAAAGGTAGACTCCTCCTTCGGCTCTGGGCCGTCTGTATCTCCACAGACACAGAAAGGGAGACTCCTCCTTCGGCTCTGGGCCGTCTGTATCTCCACAGACACAGAAAGGGAGACTCCTCCTTCGGCTCTGGGGCGTCTGTATCTCCACAGACATAGAAAGGGAGACGCCTCCTTCGGCTCTGGGGCGTCTGTATCTCCACAGACACAGAAAGGGAGACTCCTCCTTCGGCTCTGGGGCGTCTGTATCTCCACAGACACAGAAAGGGAGACTCCTCCTTCGGCTCTGGGCCGTCTGTATCTCCACAGACACAGAAAGGGAGACTCCTCCTTCGGCTCTGGGGCGTCTGTATCTCCACAGACACAGAAAGGTAGACTCCTCCTTCGGCTCTGGGCCGTCTGTATCTCCACAGACATAGAAAGGGAGACTCCTCCTTCGGCTCTGGGGCGTCTGTATCTCCACAGACATAGAAAGGGAGACTCCTCCTTCGGCTCTGGGGCGTCTGTATCTCCACAGACACAGAAAGGTAGACTCCTCCTTCGGCTCTGGGGCGTCTGTATCTCCACAGACACAGAAAGGGAGACTCCTCCTTCGGCTCTGGGCCGTCTGTATCTCCACAGACACAGAAAGGGAGACTCCTCCTTCGGCTCTGGGGCGTCTGTATCTCCACAGACACAGAAAGGTAGACTCCTCCTTCGGCTCTGGGCCGTCTGTATCTCCACAGACATAGAAAGGGAGACTCCTCCTTCGGCTCTGGGGCGTCTGTATCTCCACAGACATAGAAAGGGAGACTCCTCCTTCGGCTCTGGGGCGTCTGTATCTCCACAGACACAGAAAGGGAGACTCCTCCTTCGGCTCTGGGGCGTCTGTATCTCCACAGACATAGAAAGGGAGACTCCTCCTTCGGCTCTGGGCTGTCTGTATCTCCACAGACACAGAAAGGTAGACTCCTCCTTCGGCTCTGGGCCGTCTGTATCTCCACAGACACAGAAAGGTAGACTCCTCCTTCGGCTCTGGGCCGTCTGTATCTCCACAGACACAGAAAGGTAGACGCCTCCTTCGGCTCTGGGCCGTCTGTATCTCCACAGACACAGAAAGGTAGACTCCTCCTTCGGCTCTGGGCCGTCTGTATCTCCACAGACACAGAAAGGTAGACTCCTCCTTCGGCTCTGGGCCGTCTGTATCTCCACAGACATAGAAAGGGAGACTCCTCCTTCGGCTCTGGGGCGTCTGTATCTCCACAGACATAGAAAGGGAGACTCCTCCTTCGGCTCTGGGCTGTCTGTATCTCCACAGACACAGAAAGGTAGACTCCTCCTTCGGCTCTGGGGCGTCTGTATCTCCACAGACATAGAAAGGGAGACTCCTCCTTCGGCTCTGGGGCGTCTGTATCTCCACAGACATAGAAAGGGAGACTCCTCCTTCGGCTCTGGGGCGTCTGTATCTCCACAGACACAGAAAGGTAGACTCCTCCTTCGGCTCTGGGGCGTCTGTATCTCCACAGACATAGAAGCGAGAAGCTTCGTTGTTAACGGAAGGGAACGTTCGGTATAGGCCAATCAGAACGGAAGGGGACGTTTGGTAGGCCAATCAGAACGGAAGGGGACGTTCGGTAGGCCAATCAGAACGGAAGGGGACGTTCGGTAAGCCAATCAGAACGGAAGGGAACGTTCGGTAGGCCAATCAGAACGGAAGGGGACGTTCGGTATAGGCCAATCAGAGGCAATGTGAACGTTTCCTGCCAAAAAAGCTCCGTCGGATTGGATTGATGAGTCCCGGAAAAAGACACGCTGTGATTGGCCAGTAGTCACTTGAGTGGCAGCGACGCAGCGTGCCTTCTGCTTGACTTGTTGGAGACGCATGGCTCCATTGAACTGCAGCGGCCAATGGGGTCGCTCCATTGAACTGCAGCAGCCAATGAGGTCGCTCCATTGAACTACAGCAGCCAATGGGGTCGCTCCATTGAACTGCAGCAGCCAATGAGGTCGCTCCATTGAACTGCAGCAGCCAATGAGGTCGCTCCATTGAACTGCAGCAGCCAATGGGGTCGCTCCATTGAACTGCAGCAGCCAATGGGGTCGCTCCATTGAACTGCAGCAGCCAATGAGCTCGCTCCATTGAGGCATCTGTTTTTTAAATATCTACCGGGTTAAAGACCAGCTCACCACTGTGGAGATGCTGGATAACTTATCGTTCTTTTTTTATTTTATTTTCCACTCTCTCTTCATGGTTTTTGTTTTTGTATGTTTGTTTTCTTGTGTGTGTGTGTGTGTGTGTGTGTGTGTGTGTGTGTGTGTGTGTGTGTGTGTGTGTGTGTGTGTGTGTGTGTGTGTGTGTGTGTGTGTGTGTGTGTGTGTGTGAGACAGTGTGCGTGGGTGTGTGTGTGCGTGTCGTCGATCAGTCTTTTCTACTTCCTTGGTTCTGGACTGTTTGAAGTGTCAGGTGTAAAACCAGAAAATCTACTGACTTTTATTTAAAATATTTTTTAAACATTTATTATTATTATTATTATTATTATTGTTCATCATTTTAACAAACTCAACTTCTAGTTAATTCCTCCTTTTCACCACGTCTGGAATGAGAACAGTATTTGACGGCAGCGTCTAAATCTATCTATTATTGTCTAAATAACAACCGAGAGAAAAAAAAGAGATTATATTTGAACAACAACGTCATATTTCTGTGTTTCTGGATTGGATGGAAGGATTAGGTATAAAACATGTACAGTTCAAACCAAATGGGAAATATTATGATCTTTTATTATAATTGAATATATTATAGGAGTTATTCTATCAATTACATCTCCAATTAACCGTCAAGCAGTTTTTCTTTGAATGTATATCAACAAATCCACTGGAAGATTTTTATAATCGACTAATTTAATGCTTCATCGACCTGACGCTTGTTTTGCTATTGAAAACAAAAAAGGTAACATTTTGTCATAATCTTTTAAATGGATGTTGATTGTTGAACCTCAGATATGTTCTAAAACAGTACATGCACATAGAGTTGGATACATTTACATATAGTTGGACTACATATACATATATTTGGACTACATTTACATAGAGTTTGACTACATTTCCATAGAGTTGGACTACATATACATATATTTGGACTACATTTACATAGAGTTGGACTACATATAGATCGATTTGGACTACATTTACATAGAGTTGGACTACATTTACATAGAGTTGGACTACATATACATATATTTGGACTACATTCACATAGAGTTGGACTACATTTACATAGAGTTGGACTACATATACATATATTTGGACTACATTCACATAGAGTTGGACTACATATACATAGAGTTGGACTACATTTACATAGAGTTGGACTACATTTACATAGAGTTGGACTACATTTACATAGAGTTGGACTACATATACATATAATTTGGACTACATTCACATAGAGTTGGACTACATATACATAGAGTTGGACTACATTTACATAGAGTTGGACTACATTTCCATAGAGTTGGACTACATTTCCATAGAGTTGGACTACATATACATAGATTTGGACTACATAGATTTGGACTACATTTACATAGAGTTGGACTACATATTTGGACTACATTTCCATAGAGTTGGACTACATTTCCATAGAGTTGGACTACATAGATTTGGACTACATTTACATAGAGTTGGACTACATATACATAGATTTGAACTATATAGATTTGGACTACATTTCCATAGAGTTGGACTACATATACATATATTTGGACTACATTTCCATAGAGTTGGACTACATTTCCATAGAGTTGGACTACATATACATAGATTTGGACTACATAGATTTGGACTACATTTACATAGAGTTGGACTACATATACATAGATTCGGTCTACATTTCCCTGCCATATCGGAACATTAAAGGGTGGCGGCTGAGGCTACCAGGTGCTGAATTCATGACGTAATCATCACACCCTGTCAGTCCGACAGTGTTGTTTCAGTTGTTTTTGTTTTTTTTAAAGCCTAAAAATCCTACTTTTACTGTTCAACGTAAAGACAGCGGTCGCAGTGGAAAGGAATCAACATCTGCTTGCCTTAACCCCCCAAAGTCTTTGGCTTTCTGCCGTCTTTAGACAGACTGTATAATAGTAGAGCTTGACCCTATCAAAGGCAGCTGTGAACTCTGAGAACCTGTTCTTTCTTTCTCTACTATTTCTTATCGTGTTTTTCATTTAGTTTATTTTCTGCAGTGTTCTAGATGCATTGTTGTAGGCAACGGGTCGGCACTGTACCTGAACGTTTTATCAGTTTGTAGATTGAGGATAATAATAATAATAATACTTTGATGACGGCTGTCATATTCTATGGTTCTCTGGTTGGATTGGAAGGACATGGATGCTATGGAGACGCTGCAGTCCTCTAGCCTGAAGCCTGCATGCTTCATTCTCAGTTCTATATTCTGTTTCTGGAGTCTTTCCATGCTAAAGATGATCTGTTCAAACATAAAGAGATTATATCCATTCTAACCACCGAGGAAGAAGTTAAACCTAGAGAGTTTTATTCCATTTGAGGAAAACCAAGATCTCTTCTGTACAGTGTATGTAAATTAGTGAAAGGGTCGACGCTGTCCTATAGTACTGTTTTCTAGGCAAAGATTGGACCTTTTGAAAAGCATGTTGAATACACCACTGCTAGCCAGCTAGGCTACCATGTGTTGAAATCACTGCTAGCCAGCTAGGCTACCATGTGTTGAAATCACTGCTAGCCAGCTAGGCTACCATGTGTTGAATTCACTGCTAGCCAGCTAGGCTACCTACCATGTGTTGAATTCACTGCTAGCCAGCTAGGCTACCATGTGTTGAATTCACTGCTAGGCAGCTAGGCTACCATGTGTTGAATTCACTGCTAGCCAGCTAGGCTACCATGTGTTGAATTCACTGCTAGCCAGCTAGGCTACCATGTGTTGAATTCACCACTGCTAGCCTAGCAGCTAGGCTACCATGTGTTGAATACACCACTGCTAGGCTAGCAGCTAGGCTATGTGTTGAATACACCACTGCTAGCCAGCTAGGCTACCATGTGTTGAATACACCACTGCTAGCCAGCTAGGCTACCATGTGTTGAATACACCACTGCTAGCCAGCTAGCCTAGCAGCTAGGCTACCATGTGTTGAATACACCACTGCTAGCCAGCTAGCCTAGCAGCTAGGCTACCATGTGTTGAATACACCACTGCTAGCCAGCTAGCCTAGCAGCTAGGCTACCATGTGTTGAATACACCACTGCTAGGCTAGCAGCTAGGCTACCATGTGTTGAATTCACCACTGCTAGCCAGCTAGGCTAGCATGTGGTGTACAGTAGGATGCTTGCTTGAGTTTTTTGGCTATTGTCAATGTTGTATTAAGTCATGTTTTAAAAGAAAACGTGTAAATAGGAATAGATCCATAGAAAGGTCATGTATCCTGACACTATAATATTATGGCCATAAATCTAGCTAAGTGTGTGTCATTTAAAAGAAAAGACTTTAAACAGAATACTGTATATGTTGTGTGTTTTAAAAACATTACTGGCTCTCCATTTTTCCTAAGAAAAAATAAGTAATGCTGTCCGTTTGTGCTCTCGCTTGCTGAGGTAATCTGTTTCTTTTTGATGATGATGATGAAGGGACGTTGTGCTTTTGAGCGAGAAACAATTAGCATGGTTTCCTGTCGGTGCTTCTCAACGGTGGGTCCGAGGACCCACACAGGGTCATGAATGGACCCTCACGGGGTCAGAAGTACAAAACGGAAGCATTATCTCGTACTAAACTCGTTCAGTGTTAGATATGATGATATGGGACGGATTCGGCATCGAACGGGTCGTTGAAATCCCAACGTTTGAGAACCACAGCGGTTTAGGAGCGACTTGTTGACGTCTCTGATTGACAGCACACACTGTTCTATCACAGTGAGGGAGTTCCAGGGGGTCCCCAGCCAAATGGTAGTTATATAGGAACCAAGTGGACCCTTTTGGGTCATTGATTTTACAATATAAATTGGGGGTCCCAGAGATAGGAATGCCATTACATATAGGGAACCGTAGCCTAATTCAGGTCAAACTGGGGGTCCTTGAAATGAAAATGGTTGAGAATCACTGCTAGAGCCGTAAAGATCTTCTCTTACGGGGGTCCCTGGCGTATATTTTCCAATGGGGGTCCGCGGCGCTAATGGGTGTCATTTTGGGGGTCCTTGACAGTAACCAGGGTTCTATCAGACCCTCTCTGGGGGTCCTTGACAGTAACCAGGGTTCTATCAGACCCTCTCTGGGGGTCCTTGACAGTAACCAGGGTTCTATCAGACCCTCTCTGGGGGTCCTTGACAGTAACCAGGGTTCTATCAGACCCTCTCTGGGGGTCCTTGACAGTAACCAGGGTTCTATCAGACCCTCTCTCTGGGGGTCCTTGACAGTAACCAGGGTTCTATCAGACCCTCTCTGGGGGTCCTTGACAGTAACCAGGGTTCTATCAGACCCTCTCTGGGGGTCCTTGACAGTAACCAGGGTTCTATCAGACCCTCTCTCTGACTTACAACACACTGGAGAAAAAAAAACTAAAACAACTTGTGGAGTTTTCATGTTTTATTGCACTAAGATTTCTACCGACAACAAACACCACGAATGGCTTCGCCAAAACTTTATGGACAAAAACATGAACGACGACGGACGCCCACAAAAAAAACGAAAAAAGCAAAAAAAAAACATTTTTTACGACGAGTAGAAAAAAATAATAAAAAAAAAGTGAATTGTCAGAAAATGACTTCTTATTAATTGTGTTGTAGCTTTAATCTCAGTGAGATAAACTCTGTACTCATTCTCATACGGGAGAATATGAAAAACATAAAAACCCTTACATGCTCATTAATTAATTCTGTTGATATAAATGATTGTATTCACGCATGTGGGACGACTTCTGTTTGTCGACGTTGACCACTGTTGTCACAAGAACCACTGGTTGGATAAAGAAAAGAAAATATAAAATCCCTGTTGGTGTTTTCTGGTTCAACGTGGGGTTGGGTCTGGGGACCCCCTGGGGGTCTCGGGACATCCGGGGACCCCCTGGGGGTCTGGGGACATCCGGGGGGTCTGGGGACCCCTGGGGGTCTGGGGACATCCAGGGACCCGCTGGGGGTCTGGGGACATCCGGGGGGTCTGTAGCCCGTAACGGGTCCCGGGGTTTGATCAGACACCCCCCCCCCCCCCCCCCCCCCCCCCACACACACACACACAGGGCGAGTTCCATTATGATTTGTTGTTGTCTGTTTACTGTTTAAGTTAATATTGTTCCGATGACTGTTTCTTATTTTATGACTGTTTCTTATTTTTTATTTTTTGTCCTAATTTACATAATGCTAATTTACATAATGCTAATTTACATAATGCTTATTTAGCTGGAGAAAAAAAACATGTGTTTGTGAAAGTTGACATTTTCAGATGTAATGTTTTTTTTAATTGTTATTATTGTTTTAAGGCACTGATGTTTGAATTTGAATGAAGGAAATGGTACAAGAGTACCTCTGGTCCAATTGGTTAACACTATGTTACTGTTACCTCTGGTCCATTTGATTAACACTATGTTACTGTTAGCTCTGGTCCATTTGGTTAACACTATGTTACTATAGCTCTGGTCCATAGTGTTAACACTATGTTACTATAGCTCTGGTCCATAGTGTTAACACTATGTTACTATAGCTCTGGTCCATAGTGTTAACACTATGTTACTATAGCTCTGGTCCATAGTGTTAGAAGGACTTCTCCTTAGCGTAACAGAGCGTTAACTCTAACGCAATGGACCGGTGGTTCTGTATTGACCAGATGTGTCTGGTGTGGACTGACCAGTGACCACAGCACAGTGTTCTGTCCTGACTGACCACAGCTCTTCGTGTCCATTTCTACCAGGTTGTGGTCGGTGTTGCCAGGTTGTGGTCTGTGTTGCCAGGTTTCTACCATGTTGTGGTCGTTGTTCTGATGGTGAATTCTCCTGCTTTGTACAGTTACAGCTATAGTTAGAGTTACAGTTACAGCTTGTTAATATCGCAAAAAAGAACGGAAGAAAAACAAACAAACAAACACGTTTTTTTCTTTTTTCAATGGAAAGTACTCACTGGTGAGATTTTTAAAAGTGGTTTTAAAAGCCAATAAACTTTTGTAAAGAATATGCTTCAGTTTCCTCGTGGTTTTTTATTGTCATATTTGTTTTGTGTTTTGTGTTTTGACTTGTTCAGAATCAGAATCAATCTTTATTGTCACATCACATCACAAGTAGCCTCGGAAACCCTGATGTTTTTATTTCCAGGGAGAAAAAAAAAGTCTAAGGCCGAGTCCACTTAAATTGACGCCGCACACACACTCCTCTCTCTCTCTCTGTCGCTCTAATTCATTAGTATCATGTCGCACAGCTGCGTCTAGACTCTCCCGGCGAATCCTGCCGGGAGCTGCCTATGCCATAGAAAGCATAGGTGGACCCCAGGCTACCTGTAGGCTTAGGTTCCATAGGTGGACCCCAGGCTACCTGTAGGCTTAGGGTCCATAGGTGGACCCCAGGCTACCTGTAGGGTTAGGGTCCATAGGAGGACCCCAGGCTACCTGTAGGGTTAGGGTCCATAGGTGGACCCCAGGCTACCTGTAGGGTTAGGGTCCATAGGTGGACCCCAGGCTACCTGTAGGCTTAGGGTCCATAGGTGGACCCCAGGCTACCTGTAGGGTCCATAGGTGGACCCCAGGCTACCTGTAGGGTTAGGGTCCATACAGTAGGTGGACCCCAGGCTACCTGTAGGCTTAGGGTCCATGGGTGGACCCCAGGCTACCTGTAGGCTTAGGGTCCATAGGTGGTGATGTATATTTTGATAGCTTATGACTCTCAACATATGTCATAATTGTACACATAACACTTCAGCCTAGAGGAGGTCACATGCAGGGAAGCCTGAGTAAGTTCATCCAGGATAGCAAGTCACTAAAGATGGCCCAGGGACACTTTAAGATCAGTTTGCAACAGCTGTGAGTTCATCCTGTCATATAGTACGGACAGTGACTTTTATCACTCAGGAATCCTTTTACAAAAGGACCCCTGCTGTGGTAACTTGCTGAACCTGTGGTAACTTGTTGACTGAGAGGCTTAAGGGTCAACACACACACACACACACACACACACACAGGAACAATGTGACACCCACATGTTAGAAATGTATAAGACATGCAGGGAATCAGTAAGTGGGAGAGAGTAAGTGAGAGACAGCAGAGAGACAAGGGGGGCTCTGCCTGGGACGCAGGCCTCAATATGCCGTAACCATGGAACGATGATATCTGTAACCTGTCTGTAAAACTGACCAATAAATGGAAAGAAGGATATGTGCCTGCTTGGATCTCGTATTCATTTCAACAGCAACTTTAACAACGGAATTGGGTAAAATCTCCACAGAACCCTGAAGAACAGAGACATCAGTGGACCCCAGGCTACCTGTAGGCTTAGGGTCCATACAGTAGGTGGACCCCAGGCTACCTGTAGGGTTAGGGTCCATAGGTGGACCCCAGGCTACCTGTAGGGTTAGGGTCCATACAGTAGGTGGACCCCAGGCTACCTGTAGGGTTAGGGTCCATAGGTGGACCCCAGGCTACCTGTAGGGTTAGGGTCCATAGGTGGACCCCAGGCTACCTGTAGGCTTAGGGTCCATAGGAGGACCCCAGGCTACCTGTAGGCTTAGGGTCCATGGGTGGACCCCAGGCTACCTGTAGGCTTAGGGTCCATGGGTGGACCCCAGGCTACCTGTATGGTTAGGGTCCATAGGTGGACCCCAGACTACCTGTACACTTAGGGTCCATAGGTGGACCCCAGGCTACCTGTAGGTTTAGGGTCCATACAGTAGGTGGACCCCAGGCTACCTGTAGGCTTAGGGTCCATAGGTGGACCCCAGGCTACCTGTAGGCTTAGGGTCCATAGGTGGACCCCAGGCTACCTGTAGGCTTAGGGTCCATAGGTGGACCCCAGGCTACCTGTAGGCTTAGGGTCCATAGGTGGACCCCAGGCTACCTGTAGGCTTAGGGTCCATAGGTGGACCCCAGGCTACCTGTAGGGTTAGGGTCCATAGGTGGACCCCTGGCTACCTGTAGGCTTAGGGTCCATAGTTGGACCCCAGGCTACCTGTAGGGTTAGGGTCCATACAGTAGGTGGACCCCAGGCTACCTGTAGGCTTAGGGTCCATAGGTGGACCCCAGGCTACCTGTAGGGTTAGGGTCCATAGGTGGACCCCAGGCTACCTGTAGGCTTAGGGTCCATAGGTGGACCCCAGGCTACCTGTAGGGTTAGGGTCCATAGGTGGACCCCAGGCTACCTGTAGGCTTAGGGTCCATAGGTGGACCCCAGGCTACCTGTAGGTTTAGGGTCCATACAGTAGGTGGACCCCAGGCTACCTGTAGGCTTAGGGTCCATAGGTGGACCCCAGGCTACCTGTAGGCTTAGGGTCCATAGGAGTACCCCAGGCTACCTGTAGGGTTAGGGTCCATGGGTGGACCCCAGGCTACCTGTAGGGTTAGGGTCCATACAGTAGGTGGACCCCAGGCTACCTGTAGGCTTAGGGTCCATACAGTAGGTGGACCCCAGGCTACCTGTAGGGTTAGGGTCCATAGGTGGACCCCAGGCTACCTGTAGGGTTAGGGTCCATAGGTGGACCCCAGGCTACCTGTAGGGTTAGGGTCCATAGGAGGACCCCAGGCTACCTGTAGGCTTAGGGTCCATGGGTGGACCCCAGGCTACCTGTAGGCTTAGGGTCCATAGGTGGTGATGTATATTTTGATAGCTTATGACTCTCAACATATGTCATAATTGTACACATAACACTTCAGCCTAGAGGAGGTCACATGCAGGGAAGCCTGAGTAAGTTCATCCAGGATAGCAAGTCACTAAAGATGGCCCAGGGACACTTTAAGATCAGTTTGCAACAGCTGTGAGTTCATCCTGTCATATAGTACGGACAGTGACTTTTATCACTCAGGAATCCTTTTACAAAAGGACCCCTGCTGTGGTAACTTGCTGAACCTGTGGTAACTTATTGACTGAGAGACTTAAGGGTCAACACACACACACACACAGGAACAATGTGACACCCACATGTTAGAAATGTATAAGACATGCAGGGAATCAGTAAGTGGGAGAGAGTAAGTGAGAGACAGCAGAGAGACAAGGGGGGCTCTGCCTGGGACGCAGGCCTCAATATGCCGTAACCATGGAACGATGATATCTGTAACCTGTCTGTAAAACTGACCAATAAATGGAAAGAAGGATATGTGCCTGCTTGGATCTCGTATTCATTTCAACAGCAACTTTAACAACGGAATTGGGTAAAATCTCCACAGAACCCTGAAGAACAGAGACATCAGTGGACCCCAGGCTACCTGTAGGCTTAGGGTCCATACAGTAGGTGGACCCCAGGCTACCTGTAGGGTTAGGGTCCATAGGTGGACCCCAGGCTACCTGTAGGGTTAGGGTCCATACAGTAGGTGGACCCCAGGCTACCTGTAGGGTTAGGGTCCATAGGTGGACCCCAGGCTACCTGTAGGGTTAGGGTCCATAGGTGGACCCCAGGCTACCTGTAGGCTTAGGGTCCATAGGAGGACCCCAGGCTACCTGTAGGCTTAGGGTCCATGGGTGGACCCCAGGCTACCTGTAGGCTTAGGGTCCATGGGTGGACCCCAGGCTACCTGTATGGTTAGGGTCCATAGGTGGACCCCAGACTACCTGTACACTTAGGGTCCATAGGTGGACCCCAGGCTACCTGTAGGTCTAGGGTCCATACAGTAGGTGGACCCCAGGCTACCTGTAGGCTTAGGGTCCATAGGTGGACCCCAGGCTACCTGTAGGCTTAGGGTCCATAGGTGGACCCCAGGCTACCTGTAGGCTTAGGGTCCATAGGTGGACCCCAGGCTACCTGTAGGCTTAGGGTCCATAGGTGGACCCCAGGCTACCTGTAGGCTTAGGGTCCATAGGTGGACCCCAGGCTACCTGTAGGGTTAGGGTCCATAGGTGGACCCCTGGCTACCTGTAGGCTTAGGGTCCATAGTTGGACCCCAGGCTACCTGTAGGGTTAGGGTCCATACAGTAGGTGGACCCCAGGCTACCTGTAGGCTTAGGGTCCATAGGTGGACCCCAGGCTACCTGTAGGGTTAGGGTCCATAGGTGGACCCCAGGCTACCTGTAGGCTTAGGGTCCATAGGTGGACCCCAGGCTACCTGTAGGGTTAGGGTCCATAGGTGGACCCCAGGCTACCTGTAGGCTTAGGGTCCATAGGTGGACCCCAGGCTACCTGTAGGTTTAGGGTCCATACAGTAGGTGGACCCCAGGCTACCTGTAGGCTTAGGGTCCATAGGTGGACCCCAGGCTACCTGTAGGCTTAGGGTCCATAGGAGTACCCCAGGCTACCTGTAGGGTTAGGGTCCATGGGTGGACCCCAGGCTACCTGTAGGGTTAGGGTCCTTTCAGTAGGTGGACCCCAGGCTACCTGTAGGCTTAGGGTCCATACAGTAGGTGGACCCCAGGCTACCTGTAGGGTTAGGGTCCATAGGTGGACCCCAGGCTACCTGTAGGGTTAGGGTCCATAGGTGGACCCCAGGCTACCTGTAGGGTTAGGGTCCATAGGTGGACCCCAGGCTACCTGTAGGCTTAGGGTCCATAGGTGGACCCCAGGCTACCTGTAGGCTTAGGGTCCATGGGTGGACCCCAGGCTACCTGTAGGCTTAGGGTCCATGGGTGGACCCCAGGCTACCTGTATGGTTAGGGTCCATAGGTGGACCCCAGACTACCTGTACACTTAGGGTCCATAGGTGGACCCCAGGCTACCTGTAGGTTTAGGGTCCATACAGTAGGTGGACCCCAGGCTACCTGTAGGCTTAGGGTCCATAGGTGGACCCCAGGCTACCTGTAGGCTTAGGGTCCATACAGTAGGTGGACCCCAGGCTACCTGTAGGCTTAGGGTCCATAGGTGGACCCCAGGCTACCTGTAGGCTTAGGGTCCATAGGTGGACCCCAGGCTACCTGTAGGCTTAGGGTCCATAGGTGGACCCCAGGCTATATTACAAGTAACATGGGGTGAAATTCTTTCTTGTGCAGGGCAGGCAGGCTCATCGTCTTTGCAGTTAAAAAACAAAGTGCGTAGTATACGACTAATCTACATGATACAGTATGTCCTATGATACAGTATGTCCTATGATACAGTACATTATACAGTATGTCCTATGATACAGTACATGATACAGTATGTCCTATGATACAGTACATGATACAGTATGTCCTATGATACAGTATGTCCTATGATACAGTACATTATACAGTATGTCCTATGATACAGTATGTCCTATGATACAGTACATTATACAGTATGTCCTATGATACAGTACATTATACAGTATGTCATATGATGCAGTATGTCCTATGATACAGTATGTCCTATGATACAGTATGTCCTATGATACAGTACATTATACAGTATGTCCTATGATACAGTATGTCCTATGCTACAGTACATGATACAGTATGTCCTATGATACAGTATGTCCTATGATACAGTATGTCCTATGATACAGTACATTATACAGTATGTCCTATGATACAGTATGTCCTATGATACAGTATGTCCTATGATACAGTACATTATACAGTATGTCCTATGATACAGTACATGATACAGTATGTCCTATGATACAGTATGTCCTATGATACAGTATGTCCTATGATACAGTACATTATACAGTATGTCCTATGATACAGTATGTCCTATGATACAGTACATTATACAGTATGTCCTATGATACAGTACATGATACAGTATGTCCTATGATACAGTATGTCCTATGATACAGTACATTATACAGTATGTCCTATGATACAGTATGTCTTATGATACAGTACATTATACAGTATGTCCTATGATACAGTATGTCCTATGATACAGTATGTCCTATGATACAGTACATTATACAGTATGTCCTATGATACAGTACATGATACAGTATGTCCTATGATACAGTACATTATACAGTATGTCCTATGATACAGTATGTCCTATGATACAGTATGTCCTATGATACAGTACATTATACAGTATGTCCTATGATACAGTACATGATACAGTATGTCATATGATACAGTATGTCCTATGATACAGTATGTCCTATGATACAGTATGTCCTATGATACAGTACATTATACAGTATGTCCTATGATACAGTATGTCCTATGATACAGTATGTCCTATGATACAGTACATTATACAGTATGTCCTATGATACAGTACATGATACAGTATGTCCTATGATACAGTACATGATACAGTATTCCTATGATACAGTACATTATACAGTATGTCCTATGATACAGTATGTCCTATGATACAGTATGTCCTATGATACAGTACATGATACAGTACATTATACAGTATGTCCTATGATACAGTACATGACACAGTATTCCTATGATACAGTACATTATACAGTATGTCCTATGATACAGTATGTCCTATGATACAGTACATGATACAGTATGTCCTATGATACAGTACATGATACAGTATTCCTATGATACAGTACATTATACAGTATGTCCTATGATACAGTACATGATACAGTATGTCCTATGATACAGTATGTCCTATGATACAGTATGTCCTATGATACAGTACATTATACAGTATGTCCTATGATACAGTACATGATACAGTATGTCCTATGATACAGTATGTCCTATGATACAGTATGTCCTATGATACAGTACATTATACAGTATGTCCTATGATACAGTACATGATACAGTATGTCCTATGATACAGTACATTATACAGTATGTCCTATGATACAGTATGTCCTATGATACAGTACATTATACAGTATGTCCTATGATACAGTACATTATACAGTATGTCCTATGATACAGTACATTATACAGTATGTCCTATGATACAGTACATTATACAGTATGTCCTATGATACAGTATGTCCTATGATACAGTACATTATACAGTATGTCCTATGATACAGTATGTCCTATGATACAGTATGTCCTATGATACAGTATGTCCTATGATACAGTACATTATACAGTATGTCCTATGATACAGTACATGATACAGTATGTCCTATGATACAGTACATTATACAGTATGTCCTATGATACAGTACATGATACAGTATGTCCTATGATACAGTACATTATACAGTATGTCCTATGATACAGTATGTCCTATGATACAGTACATTATACAGTATGTCCTATGATACAGTACATTATACAGTATGTCCTATGATACAGTACATGATACAGTATGTTCTATGATACAGTACATTATACAGTATGTCCTATGATACAGTACATTATACAGTATGTCCTATGATACAGTATGTCCTATGATACAGTACATTATACAGTATGTCCTATGATACAGTATGTCCTATGATACAGTATGTCCTATGATACAGTACATTATACAGTATGTCCTATGATACAGTACATTATACAGTATGTCCTATGATGCAGTATGTCCTATGATACAGTATGTCCTATGATACAGTATGTCCTATGATACAGTACATTATACAGTATGTCCTATGATACAGTATGTCCTATGCTACAGTACATGATACAGTATGTCCTATGATACAGTATGTCCTATGATACAGTATGTCCTATGATACAGTACATGATACAGTATGTCCTATGATACAGTACATTATACAGTATGTCCTATGATACCGTATGTCCTATGATACAGTATGTCCTATGATACAGTACATTATACAGTATGTCCTATGATACAGTACATGATACAGTATGTCCTATGATACAGTATGTCCTATGATACAGTATGTCCTATGATACAGTATGTCCTATGATACAGTACATTATACAGTATGTCCTATGATACAGTATGTCCTATGATACAGTACATTATACAGTATGTCCTATGATACAGTACATGATACAGTATGTCCTATGATACAGTATGTCCTATGATACAGTACATTATACAGTATGTCCTATGATACAGTATGTCCTATGATACAGTACATTATACAGTATGTCCTATGATACAGTATGTCCTATGATACAGTATGTCCTATGATACAGTACATTATACAGTATGCCCTATGATACAGTACATGATACAGTATGTCCTATGATACAGTACATTATACAGTATGTCCTATGATACAGTATGTCCTATGATACAGTATGTCCTATGATACAGTACATTATACAGTATGTCCTATGATACAGTACATGATACAGTATGTCATATGATACAGTATGTCCTATGATACAGTATGTCCTATGATACAGTATGTCCTATGATACAGTACATTATACAGTATGTCCTATGATACAGTATGTCCTATGATACAGTATGTCCTATGATACAGTACATTATACAGTATGTCCTATGATACAGTACATGATACAGTATGTCCTATGATACAGTACATGATACAGTATTCCTATGATACAGTACATTATACAGTATGTCCTATGATACAGTATGTCCTATGATACAGTATGTCCTATGATACAGTACATGATACAGTACATTATACAGTATGTCCTATGATACAGTACATGATACAGTATTCCTATGATACAGTACATTATACAGTATGTCCTATGATACAGTATGTCCTATGATACAGTACATGATACAGTATGTCCTATGATACAGTACATGATACAGTATTCCTATGATACAGTACATTATACAGTATGTCCTATGATACAGTACATGATACAGTATGTCCTATGATACAGTACATGATACAGTATTCCTATGATACAGTACATTATACAGTATGTCCTATGATACAGTATGTCCTATGATACAGTATGTCCTATGATACAGTACATGATACAGTATTCCTATGATACAGTACATTATACAGTATGTCCTATGATACAGTATGTCCTATGATACAGTATGTCCTATGATACAGTACATGATACAGTATTCCTATGATACAGTACATTATACAGTATGTCCTATGATACAGTATGTCCTATGATACAGTACATGATACAGTATGTCCTATGATACAGTACATTATACAGTATGTCCTATGATACAGTACATTATACAGTATGTCCTATGATACAGTACATTATACAGTATGTCCTATGATACAGTATGTCCTATGATACAGTATGTCCTATGATACAGTACATTATACAGTATGTCCTATGATACAGTACATTATACAGTATGTCCTATGATACAGTACATTATACAGTATGTCCTATGATACAGTACATTATACAGTATGTCCTATGATATAGTACATTATACAGTATGTCCTATGATACAGTATGTCCTATGATACAGTATGTCCTATGATACAGTACATTATACAGTATGTCCTATGATACAGTACATTATACAGTATGTCCTATGATACAGTACATTATACAGTATGTCCTATGATATAGTACATTATACAGTATGTCCTATGATACAGTATGTCCTATGATACAGTATGTCCTATGATACAGTACATTATACAGTATGTCCTATGATACAGTACATTATACAGTATGTCCTATGATACAGTACATTATACAGTATGTCCTATGATACAGTACATTATACAGTATGTCCTATGATACAGTACATTATACAGTATGTCCTATGCATAAAAGTAAATAGGTTGATGTAGCCTACGTGTATAATAGAGAGTCTCTATTAAAACAACACAACACATTCAGTTCTCAGTCTGTGCGGTGTCACCAGTCCTAGTTCTGGTCCAGTTCAGTATGTGCGGTGTCACCAGACCTAGTTCTGGTCCAGTTCAGTCTGTGCGGTGTCACCAGACCTAGTTCTGGTCCAGTTCAGTCTGTGTGGTGTCACCAGACCTAGTTCTGGTCCAGTTCAGTCTGTGCGGTGTCACCAGACCTAGTTCTGGTCCAGTTCAGTCTGTGTGGTGTCACCAGACCTAGTTCTGGTCCAGTTCAGTCTGTGCAGTGTCACCAGACCTAGTTCTGGTCCAGTTTATTCTGTGTGGTGTCACCAGACCTAGTTCTGGTCCAGTTCAGTCTGTGCAGTGTCACCAGTCCTAGTTCTGGTCCAGTTCAGTCTGTGCGGTGTCACCAGTCCTAGTTCTGGTCCAGTTCAGTCTGTGCGGTGTCACCAGTCCTAGTTCTGGTCCAGTTCAGTCTGTGTGGTGTCACCAGACCTAGTTCTGGTCCAGTTCAGTCTGTGCGGTGTCACCAGTCCTAGTTCTGGTCCAGTTCAGTCTGTGTGGTGTCACCAGACCTAGTTCTGGTCCAGTTCAGTCTGTGCGGTGTCACCAGACCTAGTTCTGGTCCAGTTCAGTCTGTGTGGTGTCACCAGACCTAGTTCTGGTCCAGTTCAGTCTGTGCAGTGTCACCAGACCTAGTTCTGGTCCAGTTCAGTCTAATTGTTGACAAGTAGAAAGTGTTCCAGAGTCTGGAGGTGCTGCTCTTGATGCTCATGTAGCGTTTTCCCGGCCGTGGGCGGGGCTGTGGGCGGGGCGGGGCCGTGGGCGGGCCGCGGGCGGGGCCGTGTCTTGGAAGGGGGCGACTGTGGCTCAAGAGGTAGAGCAGGTCGTCCAATGATCCATGGGTCGGCGGTTCGAATCCCGGCTCCTCCTGTCTACATGTCGAAGTGTCCTTGGGCAAGACACTGAACCCCAAATTGCTCCCGATGTGCTGGTTGGTACCTTGCATGGCTTCCGCCGCAATCGGTGTATGAATGTGTGTGTGTGTGAATGGGTGAATGTAATGCACAATCTATGTAAAGAGCCTTGGATAAAGGCGCTATAGAGCGTCGCAGTCCCGCCCCATACCATGGACCAGGAAATGAATCCCAATGCATTTTTTCCCATAGACATTTGCAAAAGTATTTATTTAAAGACGGTTACGCCATGGACAAAGCCAACTCGAGTCGTGACAACTCATGACAACACAAACAATATTTTGGACCAAACAAATAATTACAAAGAAGAAAAACAACAAAAAAAGTGTTGTAACCTGCCGTTTTTTTCTTCTCTCTAATTATTTTTTCGGCCCCAAAAATTGTGTTTGTTGTCATGATTTGTCACGACTCGAGTTGGCTTTGTCCTCGGCGTAAACGTCTTTAAATAAATACTTTCTGAAATGTCTATGAGGAAAATGAACGGAGAATCATTTCCTGGTCCATGGTAAGGGGCGGGACTGCGACGCTCTATATAAATGCACCATTTACCATTTTGGAACAGGCCACGGCTGCGATGGGGTGATGGACGTCCCTGATGATGTTTTCAGCCTTTAGCCACACAGCGTCTCTGGGGGGGGGGGGGGGCTCTCCCCTCCCACGATGCTGTGCTGTTCACACCACCAATTTACAATTTACAATTTAGGCATTTAGCAGACGCTCTTAATCCAGAGCGACTTACATTAAGCAAGAACAAAAAGCATGGGAATACATCACATATGTAAAATGCATTTATCGCGAAGCATGCGTAAGCTAAGAACGTGACTAGAACATATCTATATAATGACACTATACATATAAACTATAACTAGAACATATCTATATAATGACACTATACATATAAACTATACATATATGCTATACTATGCTGTACATATATACTATGAAGTGCTATGACTACATACAATGCACTTATTGTGCTGTCTACATGACATGCTATAAGTCTGTTTCAAATGCTATATAAGTCTAAGAAGTGCTGTCTAAGGGGGGTAGGGTAAGTGCTATGGGCCATCCTCTGCAGTGCTGTCCTCCCTGTTCACACCACACCACCCTCTGCAGTGCTGTCCTCCCTGTTCACACCACACCACCCTCTGCAGTGCTGTCCTCCCTGTTCACACCACACCACCCTCTGCAGTGCTGTCCTCCCTGTTCACACCACACCACCCTCTGCAGTGCTGTCCTCCCTGTTCACACCACACCACCCTCTGCAGCGCTGTCCTCCCTGTTCACACCACCCTCTGCAGTGCTGTCCTCCCTGTTCACACCACCCTCTGCAGCGCTGTCCTCCCTGTTCACACCACCCTCTGCAGTGCTGTCCTCCCTGTTCACACCACCCTCTGCAGCGCTGTCCTCCCTGTTCACACCACCCTCTGCAGCGCTGTCCTCCCTGTTCACACCACCCTGCTGTCCTCCCTGTTCACACCACCCTGCTGTCCTCCCTGTTCACACCACCCTCTGCAGTGCTGTCCTCCCTGTTCACACCACCCTCTGCAGTGCTGTCCTCCCTGTTCACACCACCCTCTGCAGCGCTGTCCTCCCTGTTCACACCACCCTCTGCAGCGCTGTCCTCCCTGTTCACACCACCCTCTGCAGCGCTGTCCTCCCTGTTCACACCACACCACCCTCTGCAGTGCTGTCCTCCCTGTTCACACCACCCTCTGCAGTGCTGTCCTCCCTGTTCACACCACCCTCTGCAGCGCTGTCCTCCCTGTTCACACCACCCTCTGCAGCGCTGTCCTCCCTGTTCACACCACCCTCTGCAGTGCTGTCCTCCCTGTTCACACCACCCTCTGCAGCGCTGTCCTCCCTGTTCACACCACCCTCTGCAGCGCTGTCCTCCCTGTTCACACCACCCTCTGCAGTGCTGTCCTCCCTGTTCACACCACCCTCTACAGTGCTGTCCTCCCTGTTCACACCACCCTGCTGTCCTCCCTGTTCACACCACCCTGCTGTCCTCCCTGTTCACACCACAGAGCCCTTAACCCTTTCAGTCCGATAGCTCCCGGTGTTGGGGGGGAATGGAACCCTTAACCCTTTCAGTCCGATAGCTCCCGGTGTTGGGGGGGAATGGAACCCTTAACCCTTTCAGTCAGATAGCTCCCGGTGTTGGGGGGGAATGGAACCCTTAACCCTTTCAGTCAGATAGCTCCCGGTGTTGGGGGGGAATGGAACCCTTAACCCTTTCAGTCCGATAGCTCCCGGTGTTGGGGGGGAATGGAACCCTTAACCCTTTCAGTCCGATAGCTCCCGGTGTTGGGGGGGAATGGAACCCTTAACCCTTTCAGTCCGATAGCTCCCGGTGTTGGGGGGGAATGGAACCCTTAACCCCTTCAGTCCGATAGCTCCCGGTGTTGGGGGGGAATGGAACCCTTAACCCCTTCAGTCAGATAGCTCCCGGTGTTGGGGGGGAATGGAACCCTTAACCCTTTCAGTCCGATAGCTCCCGGTGTTGGGGGGGAATGGAACCCTTAACCCTTTCAGTCCGATAGCTCCCGGTGTTGGGGGGGAATGGAACCCTTAACCCTTTCAGTCAGATAGCTCCCGGTGTTGGGGGGGAATGGAACCCTTAACCCTTTCAGTCCGATAGCTCCCGGTGTTGGGGGGGAATGGAACCCTTAACCCTTTCAGTCAGATAGCTCCCGGTGTTGGGGGGGAATGGAACCCTTAACCCTTTCAGTCCGATAGCTCCCGGTGTTGGGGGGGAATGGAACCCTTAACCATTTCAGTCCGATAGCTCCCGGTGTTGGGGGGGAATGGAACCCTTAACCCTTTCAGTCAGATAGCTCCCGGTGTTGGGGGGGAGTCCGATAGCTCCTGGTGTTGGGGGGGAAATAGAACCCTTAAAGGACCACTTCACCACTTTTCAACCTATCTTCATATACTAGGTCCTCACTAATAATCATGATAAAATGGCACCAATTGTTTCTACTCTGTCTGTGTCTCATAGGAGGGCTGTGGGCAGTTCAGAAACCCGTCGATGGGGAATCCAAGCTAATAGAAACTGCAGGCTTTCTAGTCCTGAAAAGTTGCAATGTGAAAATGGAAGCCATCGTTCTCACGATAATACAAATCTGCCTAACAATGATGTCACTGGTTAGTCCATAGCTATATTTGCAATATTCTGTATACATTTTGGTCTCTGTGCTAATTTGATGCAGGTTAAGTGAGACACATGGTCTATAATCAGAGCTTGGTCTGGGGGCCTTCCTTCACTAGAGGTCCTCAACCCAAGTACCCTGTGGGCAGGCATTGTTCTAATCCTTTGAGGCTGTGTTGAGGTGTTGAGAAATTTAGCATTATATTGTCTCAGGAACCTCCACCAAATGCTGTATGTAAATCTTAACCACACCTAGAATTCAACTCTGTCTATGCAAAAGTACTATATATCTCATGTTGTCAATGTTAAACTGGTAGTCTTAGCTGACTGGCCGCGTCCAGCGGTCAAGCAGTCCGTGTGCTCTCGTGGGCCGCCCTGGCCCACGGCGAAGCTCTGTGTCTTTGGTCTGAAATAAATGGTCGAATCAACACTCAGAGGAAAACTCTCTCTGCCTGCGTTCTTCATCTGATGCGTTGACTACAAGTTTGCTTTAATTTAGAGAGTTCTCTTTAGTTCTCTCCACTTTAGTGAGTTTAGTTGGGGTTTAGTTGTGTGAAAATACACGACAACCCCCATTCTGAATTTCTCAAATTTAAAAGCAATATATTTCTAAAACTATGAAACATTTCAAAGATTCCTTTTCAGGCAAACGTGTCCACCGTAAGATGAACCTAAATAGGTTTGAATGGGGTTTCTAGGTGTAAGTATGTAGGACTAGTAGCATGCCAAAGTTTGTGCTATTGCCATTGAGAATGCATTGGGCGTTTACAATTTACAATTTAGGCATTTAGCAGACGCTCTTAATCCAGAGCGACTTACATTAAGCAAGAACAAAAAGCATGGGAATACATCACATATATAAAAAGCATTTATCAAGAAACATGCGTAAGCTAAGAACGTAGCTAGAACATATCTATATAATGACTGTAATGGGAGTTTTAGAATGCCAACTACAGTGCCAAATATATGCATTATTGTGTATTTATCTTCCTTCCATTAAGTCTCTTTGCTCACCAATGTGCTCAGTCTAATTCATGCAGCTGTCAATCTAACAGCTGACTTGACTCCTCCACGCTGTCAGCAAAGGTATACTTATTTGTGTCGCCCTTATGTTTAGCGCAGATCCGTATATGGACATTCAGTATACCATCTCTGTTAAGACAAGACTATAAGGACTCTCTGAGAATGGGGTTGGAGAGGCTTGCGCCCGGAGGGGCTGCTGGAACAGGCAAGGAGGCCTGTTCCTCACTCTCTGTATGTTGTTTCTCTGCTGAATCTTCTTAATAAATTCTCAATACTTCCCCCTGAAGAACTTTGTCATTCCTTCATCTTTGGAAGATTATTTAATCTACAACACTATGTAGTCCAAATATAGAAAGTGACAAAGCACAATTACACTCCATTTTCTTTAGATGCCTTGCTCCACATTTATAATAAGACGTAATAGAATAATACATGACCACGATAATCAGTTAATCACGTTGCTGTTTGTTAATTACTTTGAATACTTGAATCTTAAAACAAAAAACTCCTATTAACCATTACTCCTACCTGGCCTGCTATACTGCAAAGCGGAACAGCGGTCACTGGGGGTGTGCGTACCGGTAGACCTACTATTTTCTGAGACTGTCTGTCTGCCTGCCTGTCTGTCTGTCTGCCTGTCTGTCTGTCTGACACATGCCAACAGAGTTCTACTGCTGTCACTTCACTCTCCACGGGTGGTGACACCTAGTGGTGACACTAGTGACACCTAGTGGTGACACTCTCCACGGGTGGTGACACCTAGCTGAAGACACCTGACACCTGACACGTAGCTGAATACCAGGAATACATTCTTTATACTTCACTCTCCATGGGTGGTGACACCTAGCTGAATACCAGGAATACATTCTTTATACTTCACTCTCCATGGGTGGTGACACCTAGCTGAATACCAGGAATACATTATTTATACTTCACTCTCCATGGGTGGTGACACCTAGCTGAATACCAGGAATACATTATTTATACTTCACTCTCCATGGGTGGTGACACCTAGCTGAATACCAGGAATACGTTCTCTCCATGGGTGGTGACACCTAGCTGAATACCAGGAATACATTCTTTATACTTACTTGTTCAAAATGCCACATCTATACTATAGAATCACCATTTACAAAAATAGTACTTTCCGTTCATCCACACGTGTACACAAAACTCCCACATTCTATATAACACATTCATACCTGCTGCACAGCTGCTCGAGTCTTACGCGTTACCAGAACCTATGAATTAATCTCATACAAGTTGCTGTTTCACCATCCTCTTTTAATCTTCCCTGTGGGCTGTTTGGTCCCACTAGGAGAGAAAGGAAAGAGAATAACGGTGGACGCTGTCTGTATGATTTCCTATACTATTCCATCCTACTGATATAGGACATTTCTTTTCACTATAACTATGGACGTTCAACCAAAGAATATTTATACCAGTAAATTACTGATAAGGGACGTTCAACCAAAAATGTTTTATATCAGTATAGTACTCATATGGGAATGTAACCACTTGGACTATTTCCATGGACGTTCAACCAAAAATGTTTTATATCAGTATAGTACTGATATGGGAATGCAACCACAAAGGAATATTTGTACGGCTGTATCTTTAACGACACAGCCTCAAAATACGAAACCCTATGTTTTACATTGAGTCAAACCACTCTTACCCCAAAGTTCGTTTGGGTGTTGTCCCTGTCGACCAGCATCTCTGATCCATATGCACAGCGCTATAATCTGAAAAAGAAAATGCTGACGGACAGTAGAAACATTCTGCTCACATGCGCCATAATTGTGGTGGATTATTAATAACTCACATCAGAGTCTTTAAGAAATAATCGAGGTACAGAGTGGACTGAAACAATGTCACTTTTATTACAAGGAGTGGTCTGTACCAGCCCAGGGAGGAGGAGTGGTCTGTACCAGCCCAGGGAGGAGGAGTGGTCTGTACCAGCCCAGGGAGGAGGAGTGGTCTGTACCAGCCCAGGGAGGTGCACGTATGGACTGGTCTGTACCAGCCCAGGGAGGTGCACGTATGGAGTGGTCTGTACCAGCCCAGGGAGGAGGACTGGTCTGTACCAGCCCAGGGAGGTGCACGGATGGACTGGTCTGTACCCGCCCAGGGAGGTGCACGTATGGACTGGTCTGTACCAGCCCAGGGAGGTGGACTGGTCTGTACCAGCCCAGGGAGGTGGACTGGTCTGTACCAGCCCAGGGAGGTGGAGTGGTCTGTACCAGCCCAGGGAGGTGGACTGGTCTGTACCAGCCCAGGGAGGAGGAGTGGTCTGTACCACCCCAGGGAGGTGCACGTATGGTCTGTACCAGCCCAGGGAGGTGCACGTATGGACTGGTCTGTACCAGCCCAGGGAGGTGCACGTATGGAGTGGTCTGTACCAGCCCAGGGAGGAGGACTGGTCTGTACCAGCCCAGGGAGGAGGAGTGGTCTGTACCAGCCCAGGGAGGTGCACGTATGGAGTGGTCTGTACCAGCCCAGGGAGGTGCACGTATGGAGTGGTCTGTACCAGCCCAGGGAGGAGGACTGGTCTGTACCAGCCCAGGGAGGAGGAGTGGTCTGTACCAGCCCAGGGAGGTGGAGTGGTCTGTACCAGCCCAGGAGGTGGACTGGTCTGTACCAGCCCAGGGAGGAGGAGTGGTCTGTACCAGCCCAGGGAGGTGCACGGATGGACTGGTCTGTACCAGCCCAGGGAGGAGGAGTGGTCTGTACCAGCCCAGGGAGGTGCACGTATGGACTGGTCTGTACCAGCCCAGGGAGGTGCACGTATGGACTGGTCTGTACCAGCCCAGGGAGGTGCACGTATGGACTGGTCTGTACCAGCCCAGGGAGGAGGAGTGGTCTGTACCAGCCCAGGGAGGAGGAGTGGTCTGTACCAGCCCAGGGAGGTGGACTGGTCTGTACCAGCCCAGGGAGGTGCACGTATGGACTGGTCTGTACCAGCCCAGGGAGGTGCACGTATGGAGTGGTCTGTACCAGCCCAGGGAGGTCCACGTATGGACTGGTCTGTACCAGCCCAGGGAGGTGCACGTATGGACTGGTCTGTACCAGCCCAGGGAGGAGGACTGGTCTGTACCAGCCCAGGGAGGTCCACGTATGGACTGGTCTGTACCAGCCCAGGGAGGTCCACGTATGGACTGGTCTGTACCAGCCCAGGGAGGAGGACTGGTCTGTACCAGCCCAGGGAGGTGCACGGATGGACTGGTCTGTACCAGCCCAGGGAGGTGCACGTATGCAAGCCTCCCTAGCTGTAGAAATGAGTCTCTCTTATACACAATGAAGAAACACAAATACATTTGAGGTGTGGTCAGTGGTCAGTGGACCAGTGGACCAGTGGACCAGGTGTGGTCAGTGGTCAGTGGACATGGTCACACATGGGTCTTGGGTAAGAATAGGTCATCTTGAGGTGTGGTCAGTGGTCAGTGGACATGGTCACACATGGGTCTTGGGTAAGAATAGGTCATCTTGACAGGCAATCAACAGGTGGAAGCCTTGCTTCCTATGCTCTTTAAGGGAGTGTAGTATTCTCATCTTGAAACTCCCACTACATGACACTGTACATATAAACTATACATATAAACTATACATATAAACTATAACTAGAACATATCTATATAATGACACTGTACATATAAACTATACATGTAAACTATACTATGCTGTACATATATACTATGAAGTGCTATGACTACATACAATGCAATTATTGTGCTGTCTACATAACATGCTATAAGTCTGTATCAAATGCTATCTAAAAAGATAGCATTTGATAGCACAAAAAAAAGTCTAAAAAGTGCTGTCTAAGGGGGTAGGGTAAGTGTTATGGGCCATGGTGGAGTCTGAAAAGGTGGGTTTTCAGACTACGGCGGAAGATTGGGAGTGATTCTGCAGTTCTGACTGCAACAGGGAGTGCATTCCACAGTTTTGGAGCCAGAAGGGAGAAGAGTTTGGGACGTGTGGAGCGTTGTCCCGGCGTTTTTAGTGAGGGTACTTCCAGCTTCCCTGCATTGGCTGATCTGAGTGCGCGGGAGGGTTTGTAGGGTTCAATCATACTTGCAAGATATGGGGGAGCCATACTTCTGGTTGCTTTGAATGCCAGCATCAGGGTTTTGTATTCTGTGCGGGCAGCGACCGGGAGCCAGTGGAGGGAGCGGAGCAGGGGGGAGACATGTGAGAATTTTGGCTGGTTGAAGACCAAGCGAGCTGCGGCATTTTGGATCAGTTGGAGAGGCTTAAGTGCACATGCCGGTAGGCCAGTAAGGAGGGCGTTACAATAGTCGAGTTTTGACAAGACTGTTGTCTGGATTAGGAGCTGGGCTGATTCCTGGGTGAGGAACGGTCTAATTCGTCGTATGTTATAGAGTGTGAACCTGCAGGATCGAGTGACAGCTGTGATGTGAGTTTTGAACGAGAGCTGACTGTCCACGACAACACCAAGATTCCTGGCTGTTGGAACAGACGTTACCAGGGCGTTGTCTACGGAAATAGTTCGCTCCTGCATAGGGCAGGACTTAGCTGGGAAGAAGAGAAGCTCAGTCTTGTCTGGGTTCAGCTTGAGGTGGTTGGAGGACATCCACTGTGAGATGTCAGCCAGGCATGCAGTGATGCGCTCTTCCACCTGAGAGGCAGAGGGGGGGAAGGATAGAAACAGTTGTGTGTCATCGGTGTAGCAGTGATATGATATATTGTGAGCGGAGATGATAGTGCCAAGGGATTTAGTGTACAGTGAGAAAAGGAGGGGACCAAGTACAGATCCCTGTGGGACCCCAGTTTGGAGGGTTCGGGGGGATGATAGCAGACCTTTCCAGTAAACCTGGTAGGTCCGGTCGGTGAGGTAGGAGGAGAACCACTTCAGTGCCGTCCCACCGATGCCTAGATCCGCTAGGGTGTCTAGGAGCAGCTGGTGGTTCACTGTGTCAAATGCTGCTGATAGGTCTAGAAGCAAGCCTTGCACTGGCTTAGAGGTAGTGGTAATTCACTTTGTGTCGTGGACTCGTCGCGGGCCGCATTGGACCTGTCGGTGGGCCGCATGCGGCCCGCGGATCGCCAGTTTGACACCCCTGGTCTAGGAGAATCAGGACTGCAGAGTGGGACGCAGCCTGGGCAGCATGTAGTGCTTCTGTGACTGCCAGCAGGGCAGTTTCTGTGGAGTGGGCCTTTTTGAATCCGGACTGGTTGGGATCCAGCAGGTTGTTCTGTGAGAGATGGAGAGAGAGCTGGTTGGAGACAACACGTTCAATGCTTTTAGAAAGAAATGAAAGGAGTGATACCGGTCTGTAGTTCTTGACATCTGAGGGGTCAAGGGTTGGTTTCTTGAGGAGTGGCGTTACTCTGGCTGACTTGAGGGCAGATGGGACGCAGCCTGAGGTTACTGAGGTGTTGATGATGGAGGTGATGAAGGGGAGCAGATCAGGTGCGATGGTCTGGAAGATCGGAGACGGGACAGGGTCGAGAGGACAGGTGGTAGGTCTAGTGGATGTCACTAGTTGTAGGACCTCGTCGGGTGAAAGAGGTGAGAAGGAGGACATGCATGGTATGTTGAGGTTAGTGTTGGTTGAGTCAGATGCCACTTTATGGGGGAGGGGGGGAAAGGAGCTGCTGATATCATCAACCTTCTTCTCGAAGTAGTTGACAAAAACATCAGCAGTGAGGGATGCAGGTTGAGTGGGGGGAGGGGACGTAAGGAGGGAGGAGAAAGTGGAGAAGACCTTCCTTGGGTTAGAAGTACAGGATTGGACTTTGGTGTGGTAGAAAGAGGTTTTAGCAGTGGTTAGTGAGAGGGCGAAGGCAGAGAGGAGTGAGTGAAAGTGGGAAAGGTCATCTGGTAGCTTTGTCTTGTGCCACTTTCTTTCGGCTGCCCTTAGAGGTGTTCGTTCAGATCTGAGAGTTTCAGATAACCAGGGAGCCGGTGGACATGAGCGGGCTGGCCTGGATGAGGGCGTTTAAGTTAAATAACTCAGAAACTGCAAAACATTTCAAAGTAAAAAGTTCCAGCATGTGTCTCCACAGTAAGCTGAATTATAAAAAGCGTGAATGGAGTTTCTAGGTGAAAGTGATTTGCCATGAAAGGTGAAAGTGAAAGTGTGAAAGTGATTTTCTTTTTACGTGCCAATATCTGCCATTGAGCCCCATTATACATTTCTCATATTTGGTTTCAGACGGCATACTATAGCATGTCGTTTTTCGTGATTTTGGAGGATTTGAAAAAAGATGAAAATCACGAGAAAACTACATACTATAGTTCATGGTTTCGGACGGCATACTCTAGCATGTCACTTTTTCATGATTTTGGGGTACTATGTCAGAGCCAGTACTTGAACCTGTGGCCTCCTGATTCCCAGGCAGGCTCTGTACCCAGTGAGCCACTGTGCTTGCTGTGTACAATAAGCAAAAAAGATAATGATAGAAAAGCCAGCGTGACGGAAAAGCGTGACGGACAAGCGTGACGAAAAAGCGTGACGAAAAGGCGTCTGTCTGTCTGTCTGTCTGTCTGTCTGTCTGTCTGTCTGTCTGTCGATTAACGTTTTCACATTTTTCAATTATGAACAAAAAAAGGAAAAAATTGCACATTTCTATTTGCTGGAATCAAATTAAACAAACAAAAATCACAAACATGTTTTTTATATGTTGGATTCAGATTCAAATAAGGCAATTATACTAAGGTCCCCTGACCGTTTCGGAAGACATAATATAGTCTATCGTTTTTCATGATTTTGGAGGATTCAAAAAAAATGAAAATCATGAAAAAATGACATGCTATAGTTCATGTTTTCGGAAGACATAAATTACCTTGACCAGTATAACTGACCTTGACCCGTATAAATTACCTTGACCAGTATAAATGACCTTGACCAGTATAAATTGCCTTGGGTGGTTTCGGGAGACATACTATAGCATGTCGTTTTTCGTGATTTTGGAGGATTTGAAAAAAGATGAAAATCATGAAAAAAAAGTCATACTATAGTCCATGGTTTGAGATGGAATACTATAGTATTGTAGTGAACCTGAACTTGGAGTGACGTCAGAAATGACAACTGTCAATCACAGACTGATGGCCACCACCTGAGTGTGAGACGTGCGGCGCGCTGATCACTCACGGCTGGACATGATAGGTTTGAGGAAGGTGAAACTATAAAACTGTCTTGCTCAGTATGATACGGGGTGTCTGGAGAGCGGAGCTCTGTTTATGTTGCTGGCGTTGAGCCAACGATTTGTTTGTGCACTCACTACGGAGGGGGGTGGGTGCCGTTCGCACGCTGTTTAGGGCTGCCGGCGGCGAAGATAGTCAGGGGCTTAGGGCCAGGTTCCTGCGTTAGGCAGGGAGAGAGAAATATAGCGGGGACATAGGAGTGCTCTCGTTCCGTTCTCCAGTTTGGGGCGAGCGGTCTCATACAGTCAAAGGAGATCACTCACGGCGTTGGACCGGCGGTGTTTCCCACACACCAACACAGACAAACTAACAGCCGAGCCAACGACACAGCTCCGACCCTGTGGGGGGTCGTTTCCTTGTGGAAAGTTAAGTACATATAGCGCGTCAAAGACATTCAGTCAGTCAGTACATGGATATTATATATTGTGATCATTATAGACTAATTGTATTGTGTAGAGTATATTGTGTAGGTTTTAATTAGGATGAATTATTAAACTGCTTATGAAATGTATAGATTGAATATTTAATGTTTGGAAAGTCCATCGGCTGATGGCATTCTGTCCACGATTTGTACTGTGCTTTAAAGGGGTTGTAGTGGGTGGGGGAAGGAATCTATATGACTGCATATTTATTATTGTCTATTGTCTAAGAGTGAATTAATAAATGATCCGTGCTGTGAAATAGTACCTGGGTTGTTCTCTTCCATTATTAAATGCTCACAGTTGAAATATTCTGTAGGGCGGGCTCTTTACACTTCTCATACCTGAGACAAGGTTTATTACACTGGTGGCAGCGGTGGGATCTTGTATCTCCCAAAAGTAACACTTGGTAAAGTTAGCCCTTTAACAATATGGATGCAGAAAATATCCCAAATGGGGGGGGCAATGGGGAGGCCCCATCCACTAGCGCTATTCAAGTGAATCCCTTGTCTGTGCGTCCTGTGGGCGGACAGACTCCCCGTCCGGTTTTTATGCCGGAGACATTTACAGGAGCAGGCCGTGAGTGGTCTGATTGGTCAGAACAGTTTGACTTGGCCGCTGAAGTTAATAATTGGGACGAGGCACACAAGCTCAAGTTCATGTCTCTCTTACTGTCTGGGCGTGCACGTGATATGTATAGTGGACTGCCTACTGAAGCTAAAAACAATTATGTCCTGTTAAAAGCTGCTATGTCACGGTGTTTCGAGCCCTGTGATAGCGATGATTGGGGCAGGGCTAGTTTCACTTCCCGCCGCCGTCGTCCACATGAGACGGCCAGGGAATTTGGAAATGCTTTGAGGAGGCTTGCCAATAGGGCATATCCCTCCGCTGATGACCGCACCCGTGATATGTTGGCCAGAGATCAATTCATATTACATCTCGCTACCGGTGATTTCCGGGTTAGCTTACGAGCTGCCAAGCCTAAAACATTAGAGGAAGCCATTGAACTGTCCTCCGAAATGGAGTTGCTGAGAAATCTGGAGCAGTCTCATCACGTGACTCCAGAGGCCAAAGTGATGGGTGTGTCAAATGTAAAATCCAGCAGTGAAGAGCAGATGGGTGTATTGTTGGGAGTAGTGGAGGGGTTAAGGCAGGATGTGGCATGTCTTCAATCAGCTGTTAAGAATATGCAATTAACCCCCAAGGCACTCAATCCGGTGCAGTCCACTGAACCCTCTGGTGGGGCTCGTGGGCGTAATAGTGCGCCACCTAGTGGAGCAGCCAGTCAGGGGTACAGAGACAGTGGAGGGGGGTGTTGGGAATGTGGTTGCACCCGGCACATCAGACGTAACTGCCCATATCTGCAGGGAAACTAGAGGGGGCAGGTACCGCAGGCCAACTGCCTGCCCCCGAGTGCATTAAGACAACTGTGGCCTCTGCAGGTAACCATGGGGGTTCTGGATATATCGCAGCAAAAGTAGGAGGGTCAGATTATTTGCTATTGGTTGATAGTGGTGCAACATTCTCTGTGATTCCAAAAGAAATCTGGTTAAATATTACTAATGGGGGATCACAGCTGGATGGTCACCATGGGGAAGTATCGGCTGCAAATGGTGGGGGGATGGGAATCCTGGGGAAGTGGCAAACCATCTGTCAATTTGACTCGCTGGCAGTGGTTGCTGAATTTCTGGTGGCTGATGTGCCATCTCAGGAGGTCTTATTAGGGTTCGACTTTCTCCACAAGTACGGAGCTGTAGTGGATTTTGAGAAAAATGAATGTAGGATAATGGGCAAACGCCTTCCCCTCATTGTTCCGGCAGACCTGGGAAAGCCTCAAGTCGTCACAATACCTGTGGACACTGTAATTCCCCCCCGCAGTGAAACGATCATCGAAGGTAGAGTGGAAGGCAATATGGGTCCAGGGTGGGAGGGGATGTTGGAACCTGCCGACTCTGTGTCTGAACATTGTAATGTCATGGTGGCCCGGGTGGTTTGTAAAGTAGAACAGGGCTCCCTGCCGGTCCGGGTCATCAATGTCACTGACGAGGCGCTCACTTTGAAGGGTGGGGTAAAAGTGGGCACATTGCATACTGACATAGAGGTGGGGAAAAGGGCAGAGCATATGGGGATGGCAGACAAGGGGGAGGAGTCACCTAAATCTTGGTCAACTGACTCATTGTTAGACCATCTTGGGTTAACACAGAAAGGTTTTGGGGCCCCTGAGTTGGCAGTCATCCGTGATTTACTGTACCGGAATCTAGCAGCATTCAGTACCGGGGACAATGACTTGGGGAGAACTCAGTACACTGCGCATCAGATTGATACAGGTGGAGAGAGGCCAGTGAGGTTGCCCCCTCGGCGTGTCCCACTCCATTTACAACATGAGGTTTCAGAGCAGGTGAAGAAAATGTTAGAGAATGACATTATCCAGCCGTCTCACAGCCCCTGGGCAGCCCCTGTAGTTCTTGTCCGCAAGAAAGACGGAAGTCTCCGCTTTTGTGTGGATTACCGAAAATTGAATGATTTGACTCGTAAAGATGCGTACCCTTTACCCCGCATTGACGATGCTCTTGACATCCTGAGTAAGTCGTGTTGGTTTTCCACTCTCGACTTAGCCAGTGGGTACTGGCAGGTCGAGATGGACCCCCAAGACAGGCCTAAAACAGCATTCACTACGCGCCAAGGCCTTTTCGAATTTAATGTGATGCCTTTTGGCCTGTGCAATAGTCCAGGTACATTTCAGAGGTTAATGGATCTGGTGTTGGCGGACCTACAGTGGGTGACCTCATTAGTCTACTTAGATGACATAATTGTGTTTGGTCGAACATTTCATGAACACGCTGCACGGTTGGACGAGGTGTTAACCAAACTACGGCAGGCTGATCTCAAAGTAAAGCCAGTTAAATGTAACCTATTCGCTACTCAGGTTAAATATTTGGGTCACATCATTTCCGAGCAGGGTGTGGAGGCCGATCCTGCCAAGGTAGATTGTGTGCGACAGTGGCCGGTACCAAAGAACCAGACTGAAGTCAGAAGTTTTGTCGGGCTGGCGTCCTACTATAGGAGATTTATGAAAGGTTTTGCCAACATTGCTCGACCCCTGCATCAGCTCACAGAAAAGGGCAGACGGTATAAATGGACGGATGACTGTCAGGCAGCCTTTGAGTCACTCAAACTCAGTTTGATGTCCGCACCTGTTCTCGCCTACCCTGATCCTCACAAACCGTTTATTTTAGACACTGACGCTAGTGATACCGGTATTGGTGCAGTATTGTCACAGGAGGAAGGAGGGCAGGAGCAGGTCATAGCTTACGCCAGTAGGGCGCTGTCCAAACCAGAAAGGAAGTATGCAACCACCAAGAAAGAGCTGTTGAGCATGGTCATGTTTACTCAACACTTTAAACACTACTTGTTGGGCAAAGAATTTGTGCTACGGACAGACCATAATTCTTTGAGGTGGTTGCACAATTTTCAAGGAGTTGAGGGCCAGCTAGCTAGGTGGCTAGAACAGTTAGCCAGGTTCCAATACAAGATTGTGCACCGCCCTGGGCGTGTACATTCTAATGCAGATGCGCTCTCTAGGTTGCCTGCATTTATGTCAGAGCGAGAGGTAGGGGAGTCCCCAGTGACTCAAACTATACGTGCAATACATGCTCGTCGTAAGGAGCCGGCAGAGTCAGAGGAAGGAGATGAGTTGGTGCAGGCTCAGCGAGAGGATGCAGAGTTGCAGCAAATCATTGTTCTTAAGGTGGGGAAGACGGAGTGTGTGCAACCCCCCAGAGAGTTACAGAAATATGCACCAATGTGGGCTCAGCTACAAATGCAAGGTGCTAGGTTGGTGAGGGTACCCCCTAGTAATTCTGATGCAGCTAATCAGGTTCAGGTTGTCCTTCCTAAAACCTTGGTGCCAAAAGTTTTAGAACAGTTGCACAATTCAGTCACAGCTGGTCATTTGGGGGTACAAAAGTTGCAAGCTAAGGTAAAAGATCGGTTCTACTGGCTGGGGTGGTTTGGGGATGTGAAGCGATGGTGTCAGGAGTGTGTAGACTGTGGTTCCCAAAAGATATCTGGACCACAGCGGCGGGCTCCTCTCCAGTCGACTGTAGCATCCAGGCCATTTGAGCGGGTGGCACTGGACATTTTGGGGCCACTACCAGAAACTTCTAATAAGAATAAGTACATCTTGGTTATTGGGGATTATTTCTCCAAATGGACAGAGTCATTCCCCCTCCCTAATCAGGAAGCTCAGACAGTGGCCAAGGTTTTGGTAGAGCAGTGGATTTGTCGACTAGGGACCCCTCGTACCATTCACAGTGACCAGGGAAGACAGTTTGAGTCAAACTTGTTTAAAGAGGTATGTCAGCTGTTAAAGATGCAGAAAACCCGCACGTCGCCCTACCACCCTGAGTCCGATGGAATGGTAGAAAGGTTCAATAGGACATTGATATCGATGCTGTCTTTGTTTGTGGAGGAAAATCAGACAAATTGGGACGTACTGTTGCCGTATGTAATGTTGGCTTATAGGAGCAGTATGCACTCAAGTACTGGGTTTACGCCTTATAAGGTCTTGTTTGGGCAGGAGATAATTCTCCCTGTGGATCTGATGTTGAATCTGGGCAGGGGGGAGACTTTCACTGCAGCTACTGAATATGTATCTAGATTGGCTGACACACTATCCACAGTGGTAGGTGCTGTAAGAGGACATCAGGCCAGGGCCTCAGGTAGACAGAAGGAAAATTATGACGTGAGAGTAAAGTGGCAGTATTATTCCGAGGGGGAGTTGGTATGGGTCCGTTCTAAAGCTAAGAAAAAAGGGGTCTGCCCGAAATTGCAAAGGCGGTTTAAGGGCCCCTATAGGGTCCTAGAGAGAGTGACCGAAGTGTTATATCGGTTGGTGTTAGTCGAGGGAGGACCAGAGATTACGTTGCACTTCAACCGACTCAAACCCTGTCTTTCCCCTGTACCAGAGAGAAACAACCAGGAGGGTGCACCGAGGCAGCAGACGGTGCCTACACAACCTGGGACGTCTGGGACTGCTGGCTGGACCCGTTGGCGAACCCCTGGTTCTACAACAATGTCAGGAGGGGGAGACGTCCAGCAGCCAGACAGAACAGCAGCCCCAAGTCAGGGGGCGGGGGAAAGAGAGAGGCAGACAGGAGGAGCCTCAGCAGGAGACCAGCCTTCAGCAGAACCCGCAGCGGTAACTTCAGCGGAACCGGCAGCAAGGACTCCAGCAGCAGGGACTCCAGGAACCAGCAACCGTCGTGCACGGGAAGGAGAAAGGCAGAGTAGAGGATCAACTATACAAGAGGATGCAGCGACTCCCAGCCCAGACCAGAGAGAACAGCGGGTGTTGTCATCCTCTCGTCAAGGACGGAGACGGAGGTTACCAGGATGGGCCAGTGACTATGACTTTTGGTGACTCAGGGACGAGTCACATTTAAGGGAGGGAGGAGTGTAGTGAACCTGAACTTGGAGTGACGTCAGAAATGACAACTGTCAATCACAGACTGATGGCCACCACCTGAGTGTGAGACGTGCGGCGCGCTGATCACTCACGGCTGGACATGATAGGTTTGAGGAAGGTGAAACTATAAAACTGTCTTGCTCAGTATGATACGGGGTGTCTGGAGAGCGGAGCTCTGTTTATGTTGCTGGCGTTGAGCCAACGATTTGTTTGTGCACTCACTACGGAGGGGGGTGGGTGCCGTTCGCACGCTGTTTAGGGCTGCCGGCGGCGAAGATAGTCAGGGGCTTAGGGCCAGGTTCCTGCGTTAGGCAGGGAGAGAGAAATATAGCGGGGACATAGGAGTGCTCTCGTTCCGTTCTCCAGTTTGGGGCGAGCGGTCTCATACAGTCAAAGGAGATCACTCACGGCGTTGGACCGGCGGTGTTTCCCACACACCAACACAGACAAACTAACAGCCGAGCCAACGACACAGCTCCGACCCTGTGGGGGGTCGTTTCCTTGTGGAAAGTTAAGTACATATAGCGCGTCAAAGACATTCAGTCAGTCAGTACATGGATATTATATATTGTGATCATTATAGACTAATTGTATTGTGTAGAGTATATTGTGTAGGTTTTAATTAGGATGAATTATTAAACTGCTTATGAAATGTATAGATTGAATATTTAATGTTTGGAAAGTCCATCGGCTGATGGCATTCTGTCCACGATTTGTACTGTGCTTTAAAGGGGTTGTAGTGGGTGGGGGAAGGAATCTATATGACTGCATATTTATTATTGTCTATTGTCTAAGAGTGAATTAATAAATGATCCGTGCTGTGAAATAGTACCTGGGTTGTTCTCTTCCATTATTAAATGCTCACAGTTGAAATATTCTGTAGGGCGGGCTCTTTACACTTCTCATACCTGAGACAAGGTTTATTACAGTATGTCATATTTTCATGATTTTGGGACACTATGTCAGAGCCAGGACTTGAACCTGCAGCCTCCTGATTCCCAGGCAGGCTCTGTACCCAGTGAGCCACTGTGCATGCTGTTCTCAAAAGGCCGAAGAGATAATGACAGAAGAGCCAGAGACTTGTTTGCATTTTGGTTCATAAACATTCAAACGTCTAGAGATAAACAGCAAAATAAACAATAGACAAATCTCCTGTTATTTTATTTTTTGTATTTTATTTTTGTATCAATGTTGTTACTCAAAGGGAACAGCAGACTGCATCGTGGCAGGTAGCAAGTAGATCAGTGACTTAGCACACTGGCTGCATGATCTGGAGGTTGTGGGTTCAAACCCCACTCAAATCTTTACTTGTCAAAATCTGCCATTGACCCCCATTCTGAATTTCTCAAATTTAAAAGCACTATATTTCTAAAACTATGAAACATTTCAAAGATTCCTTTTCAGGCAAACATGTCCACCGTAAGATGAACCTAAATAGGTTTGGATGGGGTTTCTAGGTGTAAGTATGTAGGACTAGTAGCATGCCAAAGTTTGTGCTATTGCCATTGAGAATGCATTGGGCGTTTAAGTTAAATAACTCAGAAACTACAAAACATTTCAAAGTAAAAAGTTCCAGCATGTGTCTCCACAGTAAGCTGAATTATAAAAAGTGTGAATGGAGTTTATAGGTGAAAGTGTTTTTTTACGTGCAAATATCTGCCATTGAGGCCCATTGTAAATTTCTCAAATTTGAAAGCACTATATTTCTAAAACTATTAAACATTTCAAAGATTCCATTTCAGGCAAACATGTCCACCATAAAATGAACCTAAATAGGTTTGAATGGGGTTTCTAGGTGTAAGTATGTAGGACTAGTAGCATGCCAAAGTTTGTGCTATTGCCATTGAGAATGCATTGGGCCCATTGTAAATTTCTCAAATTTGAAAGCACTATATTTCTAAAACTATGAAACATTTCAAAGATTCCTTTTCAGGCAAACATGTCCACCATACAATGAACCTAAATAGGTTTGAATGGGGTTTCTAGGTGTAAGTATGTAGGACTAGTAGCATGCCAAAGTTTGTGCTATTGCCATTGAGAATGCATTGGGCGTTTACGTTAAATAACTCAGAAACTACAAAACATTTCAAAGTAAAAAGTTCCAGCATGTGTCTCCACAGTAAGCTGAATTATAAAGTGTGAATGGAGTTTATAGGTGAAAGTGTTTTTTTGACGTGCAAATATCTGCCATTGAGGCCCATTGTAAATTTCTCAAATTTGAAAGTACTATATTTCTAAAACTATGAAACATTTCAAAGATTCCTTTTCAGGCAAACATGTCCACCATAAAATGAACCTAAATAGGTTTGAATGGGGTTTCTAGGTGTAAGTATGTAGGACTAGTAGCATGCCAAAGTTTGTGCTATTGCCATTGAGAATGCATTGGGCGTTTAAGTTAAATAACTCAGAAACTACAAAACATTTCAAAGTAAAAAGTTCCAGCATGTGTCTCCACAGTAAGCTGAATTATAAAAAGTGTGAATGGAGTTTCTAGGTGAAAGTGTTTTTTTGACGTGCAAATATCTGCCATTGAGGCCCATTGTAAATTTCTCAAATTTGAAAGTACTATATTTCTAAAACTATGAAACATTTCAAAGATTCCTTTTCAGGCAAACATGTCCACCATAAAATGAACCTAAATAGGTTTGAATGGGGTTTCTAGGTGTAAGTATGTAGGACTAGTAGCATGCCAAAGTTTGTGCTATTGCCATTGAGAATGCATTGGGCGTTTAAGTTAAATAACTCAGAAACTACAAAACATTTCAAAGTAAAAAGTTCCAGCATGTGTCTCCACAGTAAGCGGAATTATAAAAAGTGTGAATGGAGTTTATAGGTGAAAGTGTTTTTTTGACGTGCAAATATCTGCCATTGAGGCCCATTGTAAATTTCTCAAATTTGAAAGTACTATATTTCTAAAACTATGAAACATTTCAAAGATTCCTTTTCAGGCAAACATGTCCACCATAAAATGAACCTAAATAGGTTTGAATGGGGTTTCTAGGTGTAAGTATGTATGACTAGTAGCATGCCAAAGTTTGTGCTATTGCCATTGAGAATGCATTGGGCGTTTAAGTTAAATAACTCAGAAACTACAAAACATTTCAAAGTAAAAAGTTCCAGCATGTGTCTCCACAGTAAGCTGAATTATAAAAAGTGTGAATGGAGTTTCTAGGTGAAAGTGTTTTTTTGACGTGCAAATATCTCCCATTGAGGCCCATTGTAAATTTCTCAAATTTGAAAGCACTATATTTCTAAAACTATGAAACATTTCAAAGATTCCTTTTCAGGCAAACATGTCCACCATAAAATGAACCTAAATAGGTTTGAATGGGGTTTCTAGGTGTAAGTATGTAGGACTAGTAGCATGCCAAAGTTTGTGCTATTGCCATTGAGAATGCATTGGGCGTTTAAGTTAAATAACTCAGAAACTACAAAACATTTCAAAGTACAAAAATTCCAGCATGTGTCTCCACAGTAAGCTGAATTTTAAAAAGTGTGAATGGAGTTCGCCATTGAGGCCCATTGTAAATTTCTCAAATTTTGAAAGCACTATATTTCTAAAACTATGAAACATTTCAAAGATTCCTTTTCAGGCAAACATGTCCACCATAAAATGAACCTAAATAGTTTTGAATGGGGTTTCTAGGTGTAAGTATGTAGGACTAGTAGCATGCCAAAGTTTGTGCTATTGCCATTGAGAATGCATTGGGCGTTTAAGTTAAATAACTCAGAAACTACAAAACATTTAAAAGTAAAAAGTTCCAGCATGTGTCTCCACAGTAACCTGAATTATAAAAAGTGTGAATGGAGTTTCTAGGTGAAAGTGTTTTTTTGACGTTCAAATATCTGCCATTGAGGCCCATTGTAAATTTCTCAAATTTGAAAGTACTATATTTCTAAAACTATGAAACATTTCAAAGATTCCTTCTCAGGCAAACATGTCCACCATAAAATGAACCTAAATAGGTTTGAATGGGGTTTCTAGGTGTAAGTATGTAGGACTAGTAGCATGCCAAAGTTTGTGCTATTGCCATTGAGAATGCATTGGGCGTTTAAGTTAAATAACTCAGAAACTACAAAACATTTCAAAGTAAAAAGTTCCAGCATGTGTCTCCACAGTAAGCTGAATTATAAAAAGTGTGAATGGAGTTTCTAGGTGAAAGTGATTTGCCATGAAAGGTGAAAGTGAAAGTGTGAAAGTGATTTTCTTTTACGTGCCAATATCTGCCATTGAGCCTCATTATACATTTCTCATATTTGGTTTCAGACGGCATACTATAGCATTTTGTTATTTCACTTTGTCAAGTCAAGTTGCCTCAAACATTATGGAACAACCGTCTTTTCTTTAAGAAGGGAGATGTAACACACTGCATGTATTTAAACCACCACAAGATGGCGCTGTAGCAACAACAGACCACCTGTTACACTCCACACTGTGCAGATCATATAATCCCGCGACGGGAGTTGAGTTGATGCATGAGATCCAAAATGGCGGAATAAACAAACCTTTAAGGCTGATACAGACAGCCACAGACACACACGTCCTTGTGTTTATTAATATAAGTGTTTATAACCAACCAAAGGGTAAAATAATGCGCGTGCGTGCGTGTGTGCGTGCGTGTGTGTGTGGTGCACACAGCTGTGATGATCAACAGTGGATGATCCAATCACTCTGACCAACGGACCAATGACGGACGGACTAGTTGACCCGTGACCGGATCCAGTGGGCGGGGCTTTGGATTTAAATAGGAGCGGCCATGTTGTTTCCCAGCATGCAGTTTGGTTTGGGAGCCAGGCTGTTTCACTGCATGCTGTCTGGGAGCCAGGCTGTTTGTTCCAAGGTAAGAAGCGTTTGTTTGAGAAACACGGTTTTATCCTTTAACACTGTTATTGTTTAGACATCAGAGATCGATTTATAGGACTGTTTATTGTTTAAACATTAGAGGATTTATAGGACTGTTTGTTTAAACATTAGAGGATATAGCACTGTTTATTGTGACACTAAATGGACAACAATGTCAGGAATGTTTGTCCCCAGACTTCCATTGGAAAAGCATTGAGGTGGCCATCAAACACAGGCAGAGCACAGAACATGTTTATGTATTAATGAGGCCTTGGGCCTCGATCACACCAAAAAAAACATTTGTCTTGTCTGTGTTTAATGGCCGCCCCAATGTATTTCCAATCGAAGTCACATGGTTTGACCAAACATTTGTTTGATGGAGGGCCGGAGGGGGACAGAACACAGCCATCAAACACATGTTTGCTCAAACCATGTGACTTCCTTTGGAAAAGCATTGAGGTGCCCATCAAACACACACAAGACGGGTGTTTTTTAGGTGTGATGGAGGCTAACAAACACAAACAAACCATGGTTTCCAACATGGTGGAAAGTAAATCATTACCTTTACTGAAGTATAGTGTAGAAAATATACTGTTATTTGGAAACTTAACGACTAGTTACTTTGTTTATTATTACTAAACATACTTGCCTACATTCCCACTGAGCATTTTTCGGCTTTTAGACGTCTATAAACTGGGGTGAAAATAGTCTAAACATTTTTTTTTTAGCAGTCTAAGCTTAGATTAGACGTTGAAACAACGTTGTTTCAACGTCTATATATATATATATATATATATAGACGGTCTACATTTAGACCTTGAGGCTAATCGACGTTTTTTTAGCCTAGACTGCTAAAAAAAACTTTCATTTTTAGACTATTTTCACCCCAGTTTTTAGACCCTTTTTGTTGCCATTTAGACGTCTAGACTACAAAAATGCTCAGTGGGAAGTTCATTTACCAGTACAGCCATATTTTGGCCATTTGAAAATGGCTGATCTACAAGCTCACAATGCATTGTGATGTGACACATTGTGAGCTTTTAGATCTGCTATTTTCAAAAGGTTTTTTTTGTTAAACATTTCAAATGGGACAATCTGCATACTTTTTGTCTTACAGGTTAATCATGTGACCTTGGTGTCATGTGTGACCTTGGATGGGGTCATCAGGAGATGGCTGGTATTGCTAATAGAGTGTCTACTCGGCTGAGCTGAAACGTATAACGGTGTCAACGAACGCTCTCCCTGAGATTACGAGGCAAACGGTGCTCGGGACGTATGTGCCATACAACCTATTGATAGAGCCACGAGGCTCTATCAATACCGGCTATCTTCAACCGAGCGACGGAAGGCCCCCCACGGTGCGTACCTGGATTACATGTGGCTGTAGTAGAAACTAGGGCTGTGTCACCATTACAACATGTAATTATGTTAAGTTGACCATCCATTGTCATACATATGATTGCGACTAACGCATGAATGCAAAGTTAACATTTCTTTATGGCTTTTAGGCTTCATAAAAAAGTTACTCGAGGCAGATATGACTAATTATATGCATTAATTACTTTTATACTTTGCCAAAAAATACCCTTCACTCCTTTTGCAACCAAATCTTAATTATGTTTGGGAGAAACACTTGTGGTTTTTATGTGAGTAATATGTTTTTTTTACTATTTCAAAGTGTCCATGATGTCATGGACACTTCCTACCCAGACTACAATACCCATAATGCTTTGGTGCACTGCTCCTTGTGGATCGGGGGAGGGTGGTCTTACTGAGACAACATGTAGTCCAGGAAGGAAGTGAGCCCAGTGTCCATGACATCATGGAGCCCATGGACACTTTTGAAATGCTACATATCTAAAAACATCAAAACCCCAGGAAAGTGTTTCTTGTCTCCCAAACATCATTAAAATAAACTCTGGTTGCAAAAGGGGTGAAGTGGCCCTTTAATGGGTTGAATCGTTAAAGCTGCTATAAGCAATATGTCAAATGTAATTACTTTTTTGTTGGTATTCAGACAGCCAGCAATGGGTAAAACTAAACCATACTCTGACACATCTAGGGGCCACAATCTGCATTCAAAAATGTTCCTAGCTTTGTCATTGGTCGATTTGCCTGTCTACTTCCTGATTGGTTAGTCATTTCGACCGGATTTTCTTTTTTCGACTAATGACAAAGCTTCTAGGAGATTTAGTCACAGGGACTAAATAATTTTTGGGAGTGTTTTACTCATTGCTGGCTGTCTGCATAAAATAAATCATTTAATTGACATTATTGCTTATAGCAGCTTTAATCACAATTTGTGACTAAAGTAAAATATTGGTGACACAGCCCTGTCAGTGACTGTTATGACTTCCAAAATGTCATCCTGTAGGCCGACAACTACATTTCCTTTGTTTTTGTTTCCCTGTCATTTCAGAACGTGAAGCTGACAAGGCGACGTCGGTATTGAAGGTACAAACTCTATGCTGTTGTTGCCGCTGCTGGGTGCTGTTGGCAGTGAAGGTTAGTAATGAACCTTTTGATTCCTGCAGCTTGTGTAAGTGGGCTACATGCTACCCTATCGTAGGTTGTCATTCGCACCGTGTATCGTTTCACGTCATTTGTGTAGAATGCCACTCCACATCACATGCCGCTATGGGCTGTTTGTTGAGGCATGTGATTTATTTATCGTTTAACATAATTTACGGGTAAAGCTTTCACGTCACATCACATATGTATGTTCCGTTCTAGTGTTTCTGTACTGTTTGTTTTCTGTGTTGAGTTTCTAGTGTCTCATTTCTCTTTGCTTTTAATACAGTTATTTGTTTTGGTTGTCTCAGAAAAAAAAACACTAGTATTGTATTTATTTCTCCTTGCCTATCTATTGCCCTAGTTCTTCACTAGTGGACTGTGTGTACAAATGTGATGTGGCGTTATGTGACTTATGTCCGGTATCATTATGGTAGCATGTAGCCCCTTAACACTGTTTACAGCCTTCTATGCTGTAAGTCTGTCCAAACTAACAGGAAGAAAATGATGGCAGATTTTCTTCCTTGGTTAGTGTGTGTTTTGTTTAGTGCTGATATTGAAGGTAAGTGGCGTAGTTTATTATCTTTGGCTGTCGGGCAGAAACCTTGTATCTCCATAGTGAAACCTTCTTTTGTAAATGAATGTCCTTACTTGGTCATGTGACAGTGTCACACACTAAAGTAGCAAATAGCTGATCTACCATCTCACGATGCAAAGATCATCCATTATTGAATATAACCTATTATATTTACCGTATCGAACCGTTGAAGTATAAACAAGAGCTTGTGACTAAATAATAACACAGATTATTATATAATAAATATCATCGGATCACATTTGGTCCAGAAAAGTAACTGTTTTGGACGTGCACGGTTTCTACCCGACCTTTCATCTTCTCTTCTATTCTTTGCTTTAATAAAGTTATTGTTTTTTGTGGTTTGTAGAGTTTTTCATCGCATTTTGCTTTATTTTTTTTTATAAGTAATTTCTTTCTTGCCTATCTATCACTAGTTCTTCACTAGTGTATGTGGTGCGTGAGTCGGGTCGTGTCTCGCGTACAGTTTCTAATCATTTGATTGGAGCTGTATCGTTTCACGTCATTTGCGTTGCGTCATTTGCTGGTAAAGCACCATCACGTCAGTTCACATCAGATATGAACACAGGCCCGGTATGTGATGTGCATTTATGTGATTTATTTTTTTTAATTTAATTGCGGATAGCTCGTCGCATGCCATACGAATTGTGTTCATTGCTGTTGTGTTCTAATGTCATCCGTAGTGTTGTATGTTGTGTTCTCATGTTCATAGTGTTGCTGTATTGCTGACAAATACTGGGGTCCAAAGAATGCTGCTGCCATTGCATAATTTGCACCTCATATAATTTGTCAATCGTCCACAAATGGTATAAATCTTAATATATAGGCAATTCTTTAAAACACTTTACATGTCAATTTTAAAATAAAAACGTGGGGCAACTGGCTAGAAAAACTTGCGCCATGAAAACCTACGGCCAACTGCTTGGGCGGAGACCAAGAATCTTTTTTTTTGTCATGTTCATAAAGTGAGAATTCCAGCAGCAAACCTCTAGGTCATAAGACTATTGTTGGTGCTATATTATCTGATTTGTGTAAAGCTTCATCAAGTAAGCCCACATCACATATGAACACAGGCCCGGTATGTGATGCGTGTTTATGTCTCGTATCATTTCACATTTGAGTAAGGCTTCATCACAACATCCCAACATCACATGATGAAGTTAGTTAGGTATGTCTTGTATAATATGAAGTTAGGTATGTCTTGTATAACATGAAGTTAGGTATGGCTTGTATAATATGAAGTTAGGTATGTCTTGTATAATATGAAGTTAGGTATGTCTTGTATAATATGAAGTTAGGTATGTCTTGTATAATATGAAGTTAGGTATGTCTTGTATAATATGAAGTTAGGTATGTCTTGTATAATATGAAGTTAGGTATGTCTTGTACAATATGATGATAGGTATGTCTTGTATAATATGATGAAGTTAGGTATGTCTTGTATAATATGATGAAGTTAGATATGTCTTGTATAATATGAGTAAGGCTTCATCCCAACATCACATGATGAAGTTAGGTATGTCTTCATCACAACATCCCAACATCACATGATGAAGTTAGGTATGTCTTCATCACAACATCCCAACATCACATGATGAAGTTGGGTATGTCTTGTATAATATGCGAGTGAAGCGTCATCACATTATGTGGTGTGTATTGATGTGATTTATTTATGCTGCCATTTGCAGCTAAAACTTAATTCACGCCGGTCAGTAGGCGAGGCATTGATGATGGGCCGATGACCCAAACGGTCAGTAGGCGAGGCATTGATGATGGGCCGATGACCCAAAGGTTTTCTGCTGCACTTTTCACTTTTCGCACTTTGCAGCACTTTATGAGCACGAAAAAAAATTCTTAGTTTTCAGGAGTTTTCCTTAAGGTATTTGTGGAGTGAGTCTTCTTCCGTATTTCAATTGTATAAAGATATAATCATGGCTATCATTTATAGTCTGTTATGATTCAAATTGTTATGAATGTGATTGCTTTTGGACCTGTAAATTACAACAACCAACTAAGGCACTGGTGTGGCACTCCTGGTTTACCAGAATGGGGTGCAACTCCCTGCAGTGCCTCAATTTGTTGTATTTACATAGTTTATTTTCTGCTCATTGTTTCCTTTTCATAGATGATAACCTCCAGGTTAAATCTACCCATATTTCAGGATGTCTTCTATCAATTGAAATGATGAGTAAGCATCTACGACAAAGGGCCATGAAAATATGACCTTTTTAAAAATAAGTGGTCATGTGGCTCAATTTGCCCCAGGTAAGGGGTAAGTTGATCCAAGTCGAGGGGCAAGTCGAACCACATAATATTTTAATGTTAAAAGCTTAAACTTGAACAGATAATGTATTCACTTATTTAATAATAGTTTTCCTTTTGCAAATCTTTGTTTATTATTTAAACGATATTAAGACGATTAAAAGCTTGTTATTCAGAACCTAATATTTGCAATATTTGTAATACAATATTGCAAACTTCTCTTAAATGAGTATGCACAATTAAAGGTCATTCAGTATAATTTGAGGAGCAAAGACTTATGAAATATATGAATAGTGATTCCCATTGACTCAATTTACCCCCGGACATTGGCTCATCTTACCCATAGCCACCATTTTAGAAAAACATGACTAGAATAAGCTACTTCAGACAATTTAATTGCTAAATGATTCACTTGGTTCTATCCATTGGCAAATCATCAACATGTATGATATTACATTTTAGACCTAGGTACATTTTGCTTTGTATAACATGTGTCGAAATTTTACTTTGACTGACAAACAGTTTTTTGTGTAAAAGAATGTTTTCTACTTTCCCCATGTGCTTCCCAATTTCACAGCCGGGTGTAAATTATGGATGCTTACTAGATTTAAGGTCACATGGCAACACAGGTTTCTAGTTTTCTAGATAAAGGGGGTGGTTCAAATTAAACGCTGGCTCATCTTACCCCGTTCTCCCTATAGAGTAATGTCTTGCAGAAAACAGTTGAGAAAAGAGGCTTGAAAGGATCACTTCTGTGGTCTCTAACATTACACCTAGCTACATGTATTTATTTCATATTTACATGTCGAGCTCTGACACTTATTTCAGACATAATCTAGTATGTGAAGAGTCTGCCTGTGCTATTATCTCCAAAAAAAAAAGAAGAAAAAAAGTTTCCCCTCTGAAAAGCTGGAATTTGTGCGATGGCAGTCTCTCAGTCAAATCTGGTCACATATGGTAGCTTTTTTTTTTTGTTGGCTCCAGATTCGATTCCAATCATTTGAAAATGACGATTGGCCCTGATTTCTGATCACCCCATCTGATCAGGACAACCTCTAGAGGGCAATGCCAAACGGTGAGGACGCGAAGCCCACAACCATTGGCCAATGGGTGGCGCTATAGCACTCAACTGAAAATGCAAACTTTAAACGGGCATAGCTCATGAACCGTTTGACCGTGAGCAATACAACTTTGATACCCATGTGTCTCCTCTTGCCTCACTTTCGTGTTCTGACTTTTGACCTCTGACCTTAGATCACCTGCTATTTTGAATTGTATCTCTCCTCCCAGGATCTTTGATCAAAATGCCCAAACATTTCTACTAGTGATGGGAGATTAATCGGCAAACACATCGTTACCGGCCGATTTGAGTTTTTAGAGTAATTGGCATCGTTTCGATTAATCAATCAGACCGATTAATCGGTCTGTCTTTACAGATAAACAAGCCCAAAATAACATCTTGAACAGATCTACAAGCTCACAATAATCAATATAAAGGTATTTAAGTTAATTCTGACTTGCTTAAGCCTGCAGTGCAGTAACAACCCTCTAGAGGTTGTTACATGTATTTTTCAGAATGGACAATTATTATTTTTCTATACAGAATGAGATCGACATCGGTAATATTGGTTATCGGCCATAACGGCAATTAATTGTATCGGATATCGGCCAAAAGGTCTCACTCATCGTCACATCCCTAATTTCTGCACATGAACTTAAGCCCTAAACCGATACATCAGAAGTAAAAAAAAAAAAAAAAAATGTAAGTCTAAAAAAAGTCACAAATGACTTACTGTAATATTTGTGGGTTTACTATACAGGTCCATCACATGTAATTAGAATATTTTGTAAGTTTTTCTTCCGTAATATAATTAATACAACTTTCATATATTCTCAATTCATTGTGCGTGAAGTATTAACTTTTTTTTTGTTTTAATCTTGATTATGGCGTACAGCTCATGGAAATCAAAAAGTCCTGCCAATGAATTAGAATATTTTAAGAGACTACTAAAAAAATGTTGTTTTTTAAACGAGAAATGTCGACCATCTGAAAAGTGTATTGTACAATAATATACAGTATTGGCACAGACAGGAAAGGCTTCTCCCAGTTAGAAGCATAGAAATAAATAGTAGCAATAATAATGCATGTAATAGTGTAAGATATTGTGGTATAGCAGTGTTGTCAGATAATGTATGAGAATATTAAGTATAGTATAGTGGTGTAATAATCAATGGTCGTTCTCTGTGAGGAGGCGTGGTCCACGGTCACACGTTTGATTGGCCCCCGTGAAGAGGCATGGTCCACGGTCACACGTTTGATTGGCCCCCGTGAAGAGGCGTGGTCCACGGTAACACGTTTGATTGGCCCCCGTGAAGAGGCGTGGTCCACGGTAACACGTTTGATTGGCCCCCGTGAAGAGGCGTGGTCCACGGTCACACTTTTGATTGGCCCCCGTGAAGAGGCGTGGTCCACGGTCACACGTTTGATTGGCCCCCGTGAAGAGGCATGGTCCACGGTCACACGTTTGATTGGCCCCCGTGAAGAGGCGTGGTCCACGGTAACACGTTTGATTGGCCCCCGTGAAGAGGCGTGGTCCACGGTAACACGTTTGATTGGCCCCCGTGAAGAGGCATGGTCCACGGTCACACGTTTGATTGGCCCCCGTGAAGAGGCGTGGTCCACGGTAACACGTTTGATTGGCCCCCGTGAAGAGGCGTGGTCCACGGTCACACGTTTGATTGGCCCCCGTGAAGAGGCGTGGTCCACGGTCACACGTTTGATTGGCCCCCGTGAAGAGGCGTGGTCCACGGTAACACGTTTGATTGGCCCCCGTGAAGAGGCGTGGTCCACGGTAACACGTTTGATTGGCCCCCGTGAAGAGGCGTGGTCCACGGTCACACTTTTGATTGGCCCCCGTGAAGAGGCGTGGTCCACGGTCACACGTTTGATTGGCCCCTGTGAAGAGGCGTTGTCCACGGTCACACTTTTGATTGGCCCCCGTGAAGAGGCGTGGTCCACGGTCACACGTTTGATTGGCCCCTGTGAAGAGGCGTTGTCCACGGTCACACTTTTGATTGGCCCCCGTGAAGAGGCGTGGTCCACGGTCACACGTTTGATTGGCCCCTGTGAAGAGGCGTTGTCCACGGTCACACTTTTGATTGGCCCCTGTGAAGAGGCGTGGTCCACGGTCACACTTTTGATTGGCCCCTGTGAAGAGGCCGGGTCCACGGTCACACTCGGCAGTCAGGAGTTGGGGGTCCATATTAGAGGTCCATGGAACTGCAGAGTTCCACACATCAGAGTCTGCCATCGCGCAAATTCCAGCTTTTCACCAGAGGAGAAAAACTTATTTATTTTTTCAAAAATGAGTTTATAGTACAGGCAGACTCCACATACTAGAGCATGTCAGAGCTGAAATGTAAATATGAAATAAATGCTTAAACATGTAGCTAGGTGTAATGTTAGTGTAGAGACCATTTCCTATATTGGTGCAGCTGTCAAAGGGCTGGTGTATTTCCTATATTGGTAGCAGCTGTCAAAGGGCTGGTGTATTTCCTATATTGGTGCAGCTGTCAAAGGGCTGGTGTATTTCCTATATTGGTGCAGCTGTCAAAGGGCTGGTGTATTTCCTATATTGGTGCAGCTGTCAGAGGGCTGGTGTATTTCCTATATTGGTGCAGCTGTCAAAGGGCTGGTGTATTTCCTATATTGGTGCAGCTGTCAAAGGGCTGGTGTATTTCCTATATTGGTGCAGCTGTCAAAGGGCTGGTGTATTTCCTATATTGGTGCAGCTGTCAGAGGGCTGGTGTATTTCCTATATTGGTGCAGCTGTCAAAGGGCTGGTGTATTTCCTATATTGGTAGGCAGCTGTCAGAGGGCTGGTGTATTTCCTATATTGGTGCAGCTGTCAGAGGGCTGGTGTATTTCCTATATTGGTGCAGCTGTCAAAGGGCTGGTGTATTTCCTATATTGGTGCAGCTGTCAGAGGGCTGGTGTATTTCCTATATTGGTGCAGCTGTCAAAGGGCTGGTGTATTTCCTATATTGGTGCAGCTGTCAAAGGGCTGGTGTATTTCCTATATTGGTGCAGCTGTCAGAGGGCTGGTGTATTTCCTATATTGGTGCAGCTGTCAAAGGGCTGGTGTATTTCCTATATTGGTGCAGCTGTCAGAGGGCTGGTGTATTTCCTATATTGGTGCAGCTGTCAGAGGGCTGGTGTATTTCCTATATTGGTGCAGCTGTCAAAGGGCTGGTGTATTTCCTATATTGGTGCAGCTGTCAAAGGGCTGGTGTATTTCCTATATTGGTGCAGCTGTCAAAGGGCTGGTGTATTTCCTATATTGGTAGCAGCTGTCAAAGGGCTGGTGTATTTCCTATATTGATAGGCAGCTGTCAAAGGGCTGGTGTATTTCCTATATTGGTGCAGCTGTCAAAGGGCTGGTGTATTTCCTATATTTATAGGCAGCTGTCAAAGGGCTGGTGTATTTCCTATATTGGTGCAGCTGTCAAAGGGCTGGTGTATTTCCTATATTGGTGCAGCTGTCAAAGGGCTGGTGTATTTCCTATATTGGTGCAGCTGTCAGAGGGCTGGTGTATTTCCTATATTGATAGGCAGCTGTCAAAGGGCTGGTGTATTTCCTATATTGGTGCAGCTGTCAAAGGGCTGGTGTATTTCCTATATTGGTGCAGCTGTCAGAGGGCTGGTGTATTTCCTATATTGGTGCAGCTGTCAGAGGGCTGGTGTATTTCCTATATTGGTGCAGCTGTCAAAGGGCTGGTGTATTTCCTATATTGGTAGGCAGCTGTCAGAGGGCTGGTGTATTTCCTATATTGGTGCAGCTGTCAAAGGGCTGGTGTATTTCCTATATTGGTGCAGCTGTCAAAGGGCTGGTGTATTTCCTATATTGGTGCAGCTGTCAAAGGGCTGGTGTATTTCCTATATTGGTAGCAGCTGTCAAAGGGCTGGTGTATTTCCTATATTGGTGCAGCTGTCAAAGGGCTGGTGTATTTCCTATATTGGTGCAGCTGTCAAAGGGCTGGTGTATTTCCTATATTGGTGCAGCTGTCAAAGGGCTGGTGTATTTCCTATATTGGTGCAGCTGTCAAAGGGCTGGTGTATTTCCTATATTGGTGCAGCTGTCAAAGGGCTGGTGTATTTCCTATATTGGTAGCAGCTGTCAAAGGGCTGGTGTATTTCCTATATTGGTGCAGCTGTCAAAGGGCTGGTGTATTTCCTATATTGGTGCAGCTGTCAGAGGGCTGGTGTATTTCCTATATTGGTGCAGCTGTCAAAGGGCTGATGTATTTCCTATATTGGTGCAGCTGTCAAAGGGCTGGTGTATTTCCTATATTGGTGCAGCTGTCAAAGGGCTGGTGTATTTCCTTTATTGGTGCAGCTGTCAAAGGGCTGGTGTATTTCCTATATTGGTGCAGCTGTCAAAGGGCTGGTGTAAGTTTGTGGGTGGGAGTCAAAGCTTGAGCCCAAGTGTGTTAGTTCGGTACCACTTTTTATATTGCTTAATTATATTATATTATATTATTGATGTTCTCCTTACTGCACTGGCACACTTTGTCGGTCTTGCCTGACACTGGTACACTTAGTTAGATCTGATACTTCTGAGTTAATCTTGAACTTCTGAGTTAATCTTGAACTTCTGAGTTAATCTGGAACACACTTCTGGTGGATCTGCGTCAGACTTTATAGGGTGACATGACGTCGTGGCCTGACGTCACGCCACTGACCGTTTCCGTGACAGTTGGAGACCACAGAAGTGAACCTTTTCAAGCCTGTTTTCTCAACTCGCTGTTTCTCTGAAAGTGTGTGTGTGTGTGTGTTTGTACACAAATAAAACACAAATAAAAATAATAATTACACACATATTTTGGGGGGGGAGGAAGTGGAGTGGAGCCCCTTCTATTTGGAACCAGACCGTGGGTTTGGTGAACAGTCGCCCCAGGATTCGAACCCTAGTGCAGTGGTTCCCAAAGTGGGGTCCGGGGACCCACAGGGGTCCTTGAGGGAGTTCCAGGGGGTCCCCAGCTAAATGATAGTTTGGAACCAAATGTAACTCTGAGAGTGTACACATGTGTACTCTCAGAGTTACATTAACATTGATTTTACATTAACATTGATTATAAATATACATTTATATTGGAACCAGACTGTGGTTCGATCCAACGATGGTTCCATCAATGGATCGATGGAACCATCGTTCGATTGATCGATCAATGGGGACAATGGGGGGGCACGAGACGATGCCTGTCGCTTTCTGTGATTTTCACCTTTTTTTTTTTCAAATCCTCCGAAATCGTGAAAAATGGTGACCAGATCCAAACTGTTCATTTGAGGGACAGAAGTATCGCTTGTGTGGGACAAGTGGGACAGGGGGACACCATCCCACTTGTCCCACAAAAGCGATACTGGAGTACCGGGTTAACAACTTACTACTTGAGTTGCTATTAAATGCCTATATTCGACCATATATAGGCCTATTGGCTATCACTTATAAACTTTGTATGCTATTTTAACAGGTTAAAAACACATCTTGCAGGAAGAGACAATGAGAGAGCTTTACAACAGAAAACCTGCCAATGTGACCTGTCAGTTACAATTTGGGACAGGGTGTCATTTTGTGGGACGCCTGAAAAGTCTTGGAAATGAGGGACTGTCCCACGCAAAGACGGACATCTGGTCACCCTACCTATAGCATGCGCTCCGAGACGATGGACTATAGCCTGTCGCTTTCTGTGATTTTCACCTTTTTTTTTCAAATCCTCCGAAATCGTGAAAAATGGCACCCTATAGCATGCGCTCCGAGACGATGGATTATAGCCTGTCGCTTTTCTGATATTTAAAAAAAAAAAGCCTATCTCCTGTTTCTGTAGCGTGAGGCAGCTTGATGTACAAGTACACCCCCTGGACATGACGCTAGTATGTCGCAGGGACTTACCCCCAATACAACCCTTGATGCTGAGTGTCAAGCAGGGAGACACTGGGTCCCATTTTTAGAGTCTTTGGTATGACCCGGCCGGGGATCGAACCTCCCCGACCTCCCAGTCTCAGGGCGGACACTCTAACCACAAGGCCACTGAGCTGGACCATGGACTATAGCCTTTCGCTTTTCCGTGATTTTCACCTTGTTTTTTTTTCAAATCCTCCGAAATCATGAAAAACTACACACTATAGTATGCTCTCCGAGACCATGGACTATAGCCTTTCGCTTTTCCGTGATTTTTTTCAAATCCTCAAATCGTAAAAAAGACGACATACTATAGTATGGCCTCCGAGATGAGTGATTTCAGACTTTTTTTTCACCAGTGCCTCCCCAGTGTGTCTTTTGCTTTTCCGTGATTTTCACCTTTTTTTTTTTAAATCCTCCGAAATCGTGAAAAACTACACACTATAGTATGCATGTCCCCCCCAGTTTCCCCCCAGTGCCCCCCAGTGTCTCCCCAGTGTCTCCCCAGGGCCTCCCCAGCGTCCCCCCAGTGCCCCCCAGTGTCCCCCCAGTGTCCCCCCAGCATCCCCCCAGTGTCTCCCCAGTGTCCCCCCAGCGTCCCCCCCGAGCCTTGGATGAACAACAGACCGCGAGACCAGCGGCCTGTACATCAACCAAGAGTCGGAGAGAGACCTCACCACCAGACCCAATCGGGTACAGTAAGATACAACACACACACCTACACACACACACACCACACAGAAAGAGGTGACTTCTTAAAAGCCATCAGGACCATGAACAAATTGATCATAAGTACACATCATCTGCAGAATGTAAATTCTTCTAGCAGACCACCAGCGAGTATAGCAAGGAAAACACTTGAACTCATCAATTTGATAAAACCAGCTCAACCAACAGCTAAAACTACCCTACTACTCGAAGGGATATCCAGACACTGGTGCCACACAATAATCTTAGCCCTAGAAGAACACTACACTACACTCTTAAACACAACCAAACAAGAGTTAACAGAGAGCTTAACAGAGGACGAGGAGAAAAAAGCCTTCACCATAGCAATCAGATGGGCTAGAAAAAACTTAGGGAAGAGACTAAAACAATTGGAGATAAACAAAGCTCAACAGATAATCACACAGCTAAGAACAAATAGAACTGCAATAGCTGCCCCTCCCCCTCCTGCTGTTGTTTCTCTGCATGCCCCCAATTCCATCTCTCCTCCCACTATTCCTGTTATGCATGTTTCCACTCCCCCTCCTCCTGCCCCATCTGTATGGACGATCCCCCATTGTCCTCCACCCGTACCCTCCCCTTGTGTATCCACTGTCCCTCCCTCTCCTCCTTCACTGTCCTCCACCCTCTCTACCCCAGTTGTATGTATCCCCTTTCTCCGCCCAGCCCTTCTACCTACCCCCCCTACCTCCCAACCCCGTACAGGGACAACAACACCGGGAGCAAGACCAAAGGTACAAACAACAGTAGTACAGGTCCTCCCAAGAAGGGACCTATCACAAGAAGACTTTCCCCACCTGGCCGCACCAATACAGAAGAGCCCACCACAGAGACAAACACGAAGTAAACAAGACCCACCCCAGGGGGCCAATCCAAATGGCACACCACAACCCCAGAGGGCTGACCGCAGCCGGACGGAACCAACAACACAGGTGAACACCACACAGAACCAGACCCAGGGCACAGAAGGAGATAGAATAGACCCAAGTAGGACCACTACAGACCCAGGAGAGAACCTGGAACAGGGAATAGATGAACCGGAGAAAGATGAACCAAGGATCCCAGGGAAAGTATACAGACACATCAACACGAAGGAAAAGAACACACTTTGGAGACTATACCCAAAGAAAAGCCTCCTCATCGTAGGGGATTCGAACCTGGACAACATCCCACCCTTCGGACGAACGGATCTACAAGTGGATTGCTACCCAGGAATGACATTCCAACATGCAAAGACCCTACTAGAGAAAACACCAAAGAACACCACGGTAGCACATTGCATCCTGTCGGTTGGGATAAACAACAAGGGCCACGCTACCGCTTCAGCACAGAAGTCGATGAGATCGAGCATCGTAGCAGCACAGAACGCCTTTCCAGCCGCAAGTATCCATGTCCCTTTAATCAATTTCTCAAATGACCTCCCAGCAAAGGATAGGCATAACTTAAGAGATTTAAATCGCGTTATTGCAAAACAAAATTTCCTCCCGAAATTGGATGAACGGGATTTTAAAGTGGTTCATGATAACATACATTGGAAAACAGAGACAGGCAAAGCAATGCTTGAAAATTGGCTCCTTAGTTAGTAAACTAATTGACCCCATAAACAAAGAAAGGAGGGGGGGGAAGTCAAACATAATTAATCTGTCCCATTACTTCCAGCCGGATCAACATCAGACCGAACTGCTGGAAAAGGGACTTTCATTTGTCCCGACCCTAGACATCTACAAACAACAAACCAACAGATTAAAGAAGGACCTCTCCCAGTATCACCGCAGACTGAAACTAGCTACACACTTTAGAATGGACCAGGGGAGGGAAATACCACCCTTCCAGCCAGGATCAAACTGGGAACCTGCAGACGCTGTGCTCCCACAGAGCCTGAAACAACTGATCCAGGACGACACAAACACGGTAAGACACATCCCAGGACACCTTAAGGAGAAAGATAACCTCACAACAGAACAAGCTAAAGCACTGAGGGAACTAGCCAACAACCAACAGATTGTAATCAAGCCAGCAGATAAAGGCTCCTGTATAGTAATAATGGACAGACACCAATACCTGTTTGAAGGGGAGAGACAGCTCAGCAATCAGGATCATTATAGGCAATTAGACAGACCAATTTACAAACAAACTGCTGTAAAGGCCAAAGCCATCATAAAAAGACTGAGGGAAAAGAAGCACATAAACGCCAAACAACAACAATATTTGCTCGGACAGGACACTCCACGAGCGAGGATATTTTATCTTTTGCCAAAAATCCACAAGAGCCCGGATTCATGGACAATACCATACGAAATACCGCCGGGGAGACCAATTGTGTCTGACTGTGGCAGTGAGACCTATCAGACAGCAGAGTATATTGAACACTTCCTGAACCCACTGTCAATAAGACACCCCAGTTTTATAAAAGACACTTACGATTTTGTAGACAAAATCAAAGCAATAGTAGTACCAAAAGAAGCCTTTCTGTTTTCGATAGATATAGACAGCCTCTACACAAACATTGAGACGACAGCAGGGCTACAAGCAGTCAAGGAAGTTTTCAGTAAATACCCAGACACAAATCGACCAGAGGAGGAATTACTCCAATTGTTAGACTTAAATCTAACCAGGAATGATTTTTCCTTCAATAACAAGTTATATCTACAAACCAAAGGGACGGCCATGGGAAAGAGGTTTGCACCATCTTATGCAAACATTTACATGAGCATATGGGAACAGACAGCCCTAGAAAAATGCAGACTAAAACCAACACATTACTATAGATTTCTGGATGATATCTTTGGAATATGGGAACATAGCAAAGAAGAATTCCAGGCATTTATTGATGTGTTAAATAGCCATCATAGATCCATAACGATAAAATATGTGACACACACGGAAAGTATTGACTTTCTTGATGTCACAATCTTCAAGGGCCCAAACTTCAACACAAACGGGAAATTAGACTTAAAAGTATTCTTTAAGGAAACAGACACTCACGCCTTACTACACAAAACGTCATTCCACCCACCACACTCGTACACAGGTATAGTCAAATCACAACTGCTGCGATTCCATAGGATTTGCACGCAAGGAAGTGATTTCAAAATAGCCTGTAAAACGCTATTTAATGCTCTCAGACTACGAGGTTACACCAGGACATTCCTACGGAAAGCTCACAATACCTTCTTAGAGGTAAGAGTACGGGATCAAGGCCCAAAAATAGCCCTAGTAACCAGTTATTCAACACAGAGCAGACTAGCCAACAACAGATTAAAAAGGAATTTTGAGAACCGAACAGATGATCTTCTAAAGGAATATAAAATTATATCAGCCTACAGAAAAAACAAAAATCTTAAAGACTATCTGGTACAGAGCAAGCTAAAAGGAATCAACACACCAGCACGCCAGAGACCAGAATACTTCAAACCCAAACAAATAGTTAAAAATAGAACTACAAAACGTGTGCTGGAGATTAAACAACAGATAACAGCCAGCACCAGCAACTGTATTTATTTAATCACATGTGAAAAATGTGGCTTACAATATGTCGGAGAAACGAGTAAAACAATAGCTGCAAGGCTGAGACAACACAGGTACAATATTAACAATGCAAAAAAGACAACTACAAGGATTGTCCAACATTTCATGGCACATGGCATTGCAGATCTAAAAGTGTCTGGACTCCAACACAATCCCAACTGGACAGTAGGACAAAGACGTTTTAATGAAAGACAGTGGATCAAGAACCTCAACACGGATTTTCCTGGAGGTTTAAACATGCCAAAAAATTAGACAAGTTGTTTTGATTTTGTACCAAAACTCCACAGACACATAGACAAAGCCAACACTCAATGGAAATCAGACTTTGAATAGGGGACACATTAGCACATTCCAAATCAACCTGGGACAAGAAACAAAGAGGTGTCACTGACACCAAATGGGCCATTAGACACCGGACCCAGGGAACAAAAGAGAAACACATGTAAATGTTTCTTTTTTGAAATGGAGCCATGGGGTGAATTAACCCCAATAAGGCTAAATAAACCAAAAATCCTACAACAATAGGGTAAATTTAAACTCAGGGATAAACTGGATAAAATCTAAGAGTGATTGGATTAGACTTCCTTCAAGTACATGGCGAATGCACTCATTCCTTGCAATGTACTTACATACACTTACATATGTTGCGACCTTCGGTCGCAACATATGTAAGTACATTGCACTGAAGTCCCCAGGTCCCCCCAGTCGAGCTTGTACCTGTAACTTGGGGGAAGTCTATTATAATTATTACTGATTCTCCAGTAGAGACATGTTGCCTCTACAAAAACCACACTACAAATGAAAGAAACCAGAACAAGAGAACACACACCCATTGATTCTGATTGGACGGAATGAAACAATGGCCAAGTAAACCACACCCATCAACAAAGCTAATTGGCTGAAGGACTATGAGTCACGCCCACCATTAGGAACACATAAAACCAGGGCTCCAGCACAACTAATCATTCTTCTAATAGAATCTTGCCTGAGGAAGGACCAACCAGTCCGAAACGTCGCTATAGCATGCATCAGATGAACTACCCGAGAGACCACTGCCGAACCACCGGAGAAGCATGGCCTGAGGACAGGCCTCGCTTCCGAGGAGACCCTCCACCTGGACGATGGCCTGGAAACAGGCTACATCACCAGGAGAGACCCAACACCCAACCGCCTGAAGACAGGCCACAATTCCACCGGAGACTGGATGAGCCTTGGATGAACAACAGACCTCAAGATCGGAGGCCTGTATCCCCACCAAGACTCAGAGAGAGATCTCACCAACAGTCCCAGGGAATTCCAAACAACCAACCGCCTGAAGACAGGCCACAGGTCCACCGGCGACGGAACGAGCCTTGGATGAACAACAGACCGCGAGACCAGCGGCCTGTACATCAACCAAGAGTCGGAGAGAGACCTCACCACCAGACCCAATCGGGTACAGTAAGATACAACACACACACCTACACACACACACACCACACAGAAAGAGGTGACTTCTTAAAAGCCATCAGGACCATGAACAAATTGATCATAAGTACACACCATCTGCAGAATGTAAATTCTTCTAGCAGACCACCAGCGAGTATAGCAAGGAAAACACTTGAACTCATCAATTTGATAAAACCAGCTCAACCAACAGCTAAAACTACCCTACTACTCGAAGGGATATCCAGACACTGGTGCCACACAATCATCTTAGCCCTAGAAGAACACTACACTACACTCCTAAACACAACCAAACAAGAGTTAACAGAGAGCTTAACAGAGGACGAGGAGAAAAAAGCCTTCACCATAGCAATCAGATGGGCTAGAAAAAACTTAGGGAAGAGACTAAAACAATTGGAGATAAACAAAGCTCAACAGATAATCACACAGCTAAGAACAAATAGAACTGCAATAGCTGCCCCTCCCCCTCCTACTGTTGTTTCTCTGCATGCCCCCAATTCCATCTCTCCTCCCACTATTCCTGTTATGCATGTTTCCACTCCCCCTCCTCCTGCCCCATCTGTATGGACGATCCCCCATTGTCCTCCACCCGTACCCTCCCCTTGTGTATCCACTGCCCCTCCCTCTCCTCCTTCACTGTCCTCCACCCTCTCTACCCCAGTTGTATGTATCCCCTTTCTCCGCCCAGCCCTTCTACCTACCCCCCCTACCTCCCAACCCCGTACAGGGACAACAACACCGGGAGCAAGACCAAAGGTACAAACAACAGTAGTACAGGTCCTCCTAAGAAGGGACCTATCACAAGAAGACTTTCCCCACCTGGCCGCACCAATACAGAAGAGCCCACCACAGAGGCAAACACGAAGTAAACAAGACCCACCCCAGGGGGCCAATCCAAATGGCACACCACAACCCCAGAGGGCTGACCGCAGCCGGACGGAACCAACAACACAGGAGAACACCACACAGAACCAGACCCAGGGCACAGAAGGAGATAGAATAGACCCAAGTAGGACCACTACAGACCCAGGAGAGAACCTGGAACAGGGAATAGATGAACCAGAGAAAGATGAACCAAGGATCCCAGGGAAAGTATACAGACACATCAACACGAAGGAAAAGAACACACTTTGGAGACTATACCCAAAGAAAAGCCTCCTCATCGTAGGGGATTCGAACCTGGACAACATCCCACCCTTCGGACGAACGGATCTACAAGTGGATTGCTACCCAGGAATGACATTCCAACATGCAAAGACCCTACTAGAGAAAACACCAAAGAACACCACGGTAGCACATTGCATCCTGTCGGTTGGGATAAACAACAAGGGCCACGCTACCGCTTCAGCACAGAAGTCGATGAGATCGAGCATCGTAGCAGCACAGAACGCCTTTCCAGCCGCAAGTATCCATGTCCCTTTAATCAATTTCTCAAATGACCTCCCAGCAAAGGATAGGCATAACTTAAGAGATTTAAATCGCGTTATTGCAAAACAAAATTTCCTCCCGAAATTGGATGAACGGGATTTTAAAGTGGTTCATGATAACATACATTGGAAAACAGAGACAGGCAAAGCAATGCTTGAAAATTGGCTCCTTAGTTTAAACTAATTGACCCCATAAACCAAGAAAGGAGGGGGGGGAAGTCAAACATAATTAATCTGTCCCATTACTTCCAGCCGGATCAACATCAGACCGAACTGCTGGAAAAGGGACTTTCATTTGTCCCGACCCTAGACATCTACAAACAACAAACCAACAGATTAAAGAAGGACCTCTCCCAGTATCACCGCAGACTGAAACTAGCTACACACTTTAGAATGGACCAGGGGAGGGAAATACCACCCTTCCAGCCAGGATCAAACTGGGAACCTGCAGACGCTGTGCTCCCACAGAGCCTGAAACAACTGATCCAGGACGACACAAACACGGTAAGACACATACCAGGACACCTTAAGGAGAAAGATAACCTCACAACAGAACAAGCTAAAGCACTGAGGGAACTAGCCAACAACCAACAGATTGTAATCAAGCCAGCAGATAAAGGCTCCTGTATAGTAATAATGGACAGACACCAATACCTGTTTGAAGGGGAGAGACAGCTCAGCAATCAGGATCATTATAGGCAATTAGACAGACCAATTTACAAACAAACTGCTGTAAAGGCCAAAGCCATCATAAAAAGACTGAGGGAAAAGAAGCACATAAACGCCAAACAACAACAATATTTGCTCGGACAGGACACTCCACGAGCGAGGATATTTTATCTTTTGCCAAAAATCCACAAGAGCCCGGATTCATGGACAATACCATACGAAATACCGCCGGGGAGACCAATTGTGTCTGACTGTGGCAGTGAGACCTATCAGACAGCAGAGTATATTGAACACTTCCTGAACCCACTGTCAATAAGACACCCCAGTTTTATAAAAGACACTTACGATTTTGTAGGCAAAATCAAAGCAATAGTAGTACCAAAAGAAGCCTTTCTGTTTTCGATAGATATAGACAGCCTCTACACAAACATTGAGACGACAGCAGGGCTACAAGCAGTCAAGGAAGTTTTCAGTAAATACCCAGACACAAATCGACCAGAGGAGGAATTACTCCAATTGTTAGACTTAAATCTAACCAGGAATGATTTTTCCTTCAATAACAAGTTATATCTACAAACCAAAGGGACGGCCATGGGAAAGAGGTTTGCACCATCTTATGCAAACATTTACATGAGCATATGGGAACAGACAGCCCTAGAAAAATGCAGACTAAAACCAACACATTACTATAGATTTCTGGATGATATCTTTGGAATATGGGAACATAGCAAAGAAGAATTCCAGGCATTTATTGATGTGTTAAATAGCCATCATAGATCCATAACGATAAAATATGTGACACACACGGAAAGTATTGACTTTCTTGATGTCACAATCTTCAAGGGCCCAAACTTCAACACAAACGGGAAATTAGACTTAAAAGTATTCTTTAAGGAAACAGACACCCACGCCTTACTACACAAAACGTCATTCCACCCACCACACTCGTACACAGGTATAGTCAAATCACAACTGCTGCGATTCCATAGGATTTGCACGCAAGGAAGTGATTTCAAAATAGCCTGTAAAACGCTATTTAATGCTCTCAGACTACGAGGTTACACCAGGACATTCCTACGGAAAGCTCACAATACCTTCTTAGAGGTAAGAGTACGGGATCAAGGCCCAAAAATAGCCCTAGTAACCAGTTATTCAACACAGAGCAGACTAGCCAACAACAGATTAAAAAGGAATTTTGAGAACCGAACAGATGATCTTCTAAAGGAATATAAAATAATATCAGCCTACAGAAAAAACAAAAATCTTAAAGACTATCTGGTACAGAGCAAGCTAAAAGGAATCAACACACCAGCACGCCAGAGACCAGAATACTTCAAACCCAAACAAATAGTTAAAAATAGAACTACAAAACGTGTGCTGGAGATTAAACAACAGATAACAGCCAGCACCAGCAACTGTATTTATTTAATCACATGTGAAAAATGTGGCTTACAATATGTCGGAGAAACGAGTAAAACAATAGCTGCAAGGCTGAGACAACACAGGTACAATATTAACAATGCAAAAAAGACAACTACAAGGATTGTCCAACATTTCATGGCACATGGCATTGCAGATCTAAAAGTGTCTGGACTCCAACACAATCCCAACTGGACAGTAGGACAAAGACGTTTTAATGAAAGACAGTGGATCAAGAACCTCAACACGGATTTTCCTGGAGGTTTAAACATGCCAAAAAATTAGACAAGTTGTTTTGATTTTGTACCAAAACTCCACAGACACATAGACAAAGCCAACACTCAATGGAAATCAGACTTTGAATAGGGGACACATTAGCACATTCCAAATCAACCTGGGACAAGAAACAAAGAGGTGTCACTGACACCAAATGGGCCATTAGACACCCAGGGAACAAAAGAGAAACACATGTAAATTTTTCTTTTTTGAAATGGAGCCATGGGGTGAATTAACCCCAATAAGGCTAAATAAACCAAAAATCCTACAACAATAGGGTAAATTTAAACTCAGGGATAAACTGGATAAAATCTAAGAGTGATTGGATTAGACTTCCTTCAAGTACATGGCGAATGCACTCATTCCTTGCAATGTACTTACATACACTTACATATGTTGCGACCTTCGGTCGCAACATATGTAAGTACATTGCACTGAAGTCCCCAGGTCCCCCCAGTCGAGCTTGTACCTGTAACTTGGGGGAAGTCTATTATAATTATTACTGATTCTCCAGTAGAGACATGTTGCCTCTACAAAAACCACACTACAAATGAAAGAAACCAGAACAAGAGAACACACACCCATTGATTCTGATTGGACGGAATGAAACAATGGCCAAGTAAACCACACCCATCAACAAAGCTAATTGGCTGAAGGACTATGAGTCACGCCCACCATTAGGAACACATAAAACCAGGGCTCCAGCACAACTAATCATTCTTCTAATAGAATCTTGCCTGAGGAAGGACCAACCAGTCCGAAACGTCGCTATAGCATGCATCAGATGAACTACCCGAGAGACCACTGCCGAACCACCGGAGAAGCATGGCCTGAGGACAGGCCTCGCTTCCGAGGAGACCCTCCACCTGGACGATGGCCTGGAAACAGGCTACATCACCAGGAGAGACCCAACACCCAACCGCCTGAAGACAGGCCACAATTCCACCGGAGACTGGATGAGCCTTGGATGAACAACAGACCTCAAGATCGGAGGCCTGTATCCCCACCAAGACTCAGAGAGAGATCTCACCAACAGTCCCAGGGAATTCCAAACAACCAACCGCCTGAAGACAGGCCACAGGTCCACCGGCGACGGAACGAGCCTTGGATGAACAACAGACCGCGAGACCAGCGGCCTGTACATCAACCAAGAGTCGGAGAGAGACCTCACCACCAGACCCAATCGGGTACAGTAAGATACAACACACACACCTACACACACACACACCACACAGAAAGAGGTGACTTCTTAAAAGCCATCAGGACCATGAACAAATTGATCATAAGTACACACCATCTGCAGAATGTAAATTCTTCTAGCAGACCACCAGCGAGTATAGCAAGGAAAACACTTGAACTCATCAATTTGATAAAACCAGCTCAACCAACAGCTAAAACTACCCTACTACTCGAAGGGATATCCAGACACTGGTGCCACACAATCATCTTAGCCCTAGAAGAACACTACACTACACTCCTAAACACAACCAAACAAGAGTTAACAGAGAGCTTAACAGAGGACGAGGAGAAAAAAGCCTTCACCATAGCAATCAGATGGGCTAGAAAAAACTTAGGGAAGAGACTAAAACAATTGGAGATAAACAAAGCTCAACAGATAATCACACAGCTAAGAACAAATAGAACTGCAATAGCTGCCCCTCCCCCTCCTACTGTTGTTTCTCTGCATGCCCCCAATTCCATCTCTCCTCCCACTATTCCTGTTATGCATGTTTCCACTCCCCCTCCTCCTGCCCCATCTGTATGGACGATCCCCCATTGTCCTCCACCCGTACCCTCCCCTTGTGTATCCACTGCCCCTCCCTCTCCTCCTTCACTGTCCTCCACCCTCTCTACCCCAGTTGTATGTATCCCCTTTCTCCGCCCAGCCCTTCTACCTACCCCCCCTACCTCCCAACCCCGTACAGGGACAACAACACCGGGAGCAAGACCAAAGGTACAAACAACAGTAGTACAGGTCCTCCTAAGAAGGGACCTATCACAAGAAGACTTTCCCCACCTGGCCGCACCAATACAGAAGAGCCCACCACAGAGGCAAACACGAAGTAAACAAGACCCACCCCAGGGGGCCAATCCAAATGGCACACCACAACCCCAGAGGGCTGACCGCAGCCGGACGGAACCAACAACACAGGAGAACACCACACAGAACCAGACCCAGGGCACAGAAGGAGATAGAATAGACCCAAGTAGGACCACTACAGACCCAGGAGAGAACCTGGAACAGGGAATAGATGAACCAGAGAAAGATGAACCAAGGATCCCAGGGAAAGTATACAGACACATCAACACGAAGGAAAAGAACACACTTTGGAGACTATACCCAAAGAAAAGCCTCCTCATCGTAGGGGATTCGAACCTGGACAACATCCCACCCTTCGGACGAACGGATCTACAAGTGGATTGCTACCCAGGAATGACATTCCAACATGCAAAGACCCTACTAGAGAAAACACCAAAGAACACCACGGTAGCACATTGCATCCTGTCGGTTGGGATAAACAACAAGGGCCACGCTACCGCTTCAGCACAGAAGTCGATGAGATCGAGCATCGTAGCAGCACAGAACGCCTTTCCAGCCGCAAGTATCCATGTCCCTTTAATCAATTTCTCAAATGACCTCCCAGCAAAGGATAGGCATAACTTAAGAGATTTAAATCGCGTTATTGCAAAACAAAATTTCCTCCCGAAATTGGATGAACGGGATTTTAAAGTGGTTCATGATAACATACATTGGAAAACAGAGACAGGCAAAGCAATGCTTGAAAATTGGCTCCTTAGTTTAAACTAATTGACCCCATAAACCAAGAAAGGAGGGGGGGGAAGTCAAACATAATTAATCTGTCCCATTACTTCCAGCCGGATCAACATCAGACCGAACTGCTGGAAAAGGGACTTTCATTTGTCCCGACCCTAGACATCTACAAACAACAAACCAACAGATTAAAGAAGGACCTCTCCCAGTATCACCGCAGACTGAAACTAGCTACACACTTTAGAATGGACCAGGGGAGGGAAATACCACCCTTCCAGCCAGGATCAAACTGGGAACCTGCAGACGCTGTGCTCCCACAGAGCCTGAAACAACTGATCCAGGACGACACAAACACGGTAAGACACATACCAGGACACCTTAAGGAGAAAGATAACCTCACAACAGAACAAGCTAAAGCACTGAGGGAACTAGCCAACAACCAACAGATTGTAATCAAGCCAGCAGATAAAGGCTCCTGTATAGTAATAATGGACAGACACCAATACCTGTTTGAAGGGGAGAGACAGCTCAGCAATCAGGATCATTATAGGCAATTAGACAGACCAATTTACAAACAAACTGCTGTAAAGGCCAAAGCCATCATAAAAAGACTGAGGGAAAAGAAGCACATAAACGCCAAACAACAACAATATTTGCTCGGACAGGACACTCCACGAGCGAGGATATTTTATCTTTTGCCAAAAATCCACAAGAGCCCGGATTCATGGACAATACCATACGAAATACCGCCGGGGAGACCAATTGTGTCTGACTGTGGCAGTGAGACCTATCAGACAGCAGAGTATATTGAACACTTCCTGAACCCACTGTCAATAAGACACCCCAGTTTTATAAAAGACACTTACGATTTTGTAGGCAAAATCAAAGCAATAGTAGTACCAAAAGAAGCCTTTCTGTTTTCGATAGATATAGACAGCCTCTACACAAACATTGAGACGACAGCAGGGCTACAAGCAGTCAAGGAAGTTTTCAGTAAATACCCAGACACAAATCGACCAGAGGAGGAATTACTCCAATTGTTAGACTTAAATCTAACCAGGAATGATTTTTCCTTCAATAACAAGTTATATCTACAAACCAAAGGGACGGCCATGGGAAAGAGGTTTGCACCATCTTATGCAAACATTTACATGAGCATATGGGAACAGACAGCCCTAGAAAAATGCAGACTAAAACCAACACATTACTATAGATTTCTGGATGATATCTTTGGAATATGGGAACATAGCAAAGAAGAATTCCAGGCATTTATTGATGTGTTAAATAGCCATCATAGATCCATAACGATAAAATATGTGACACACACGGAAAGTATTGACTTTCTTGATGTCACAATCTTCAAGGGCCCAAACTTCAACACAAACGGGAAATTAGACTTAAAAGTATTCTTTAAGGAAACAGACACCCACGCCTTACTACACAAAACGTCATTCCACCCACCACACTCGTACACAGGTATAGTCAAATCACAACTGCTGCGATTCCATAGGATTTGCACGCAAGGAAGTGATTTCAAAATAGCCTGTAAAACGCTATTTAATGCTCTCAGACTACGAGGTTACACCAGGACATTCCTACGGAAAGCTCACAATACCTTCTTAGAGGTAAGAGTACGGGATCAAGGCCCAAAAATAGCCCTAGTAACCAGTTATTCAACACAGAGCAGACTAGCCAACAACAGATTAAAAAGGAATTTTGAGAACCGAACAGATGATCTTCTAAAGGAATATAAAATAATATCAGCCTACAGAAAAAACAAAAATCTTAAAGACTATCTGGTACAGAGCAAGCTAAAAGGAATCAACACACCAGCACGCCAGAGACCAGAATACTTCAAACCCAAACAAATAGTTAAAAATAGAACTACAAAACGTGTGCTGGAGATTAAACAACAGATAACAGCCAGCACCAGCAACTGTATTTATTTAATCACATGTGAAAAATGTGGCTTACAATATGTCGGAGAAACGAGTAAAACAATAGCTGCAAGGCTGAGACAACACAGGTACAATATTAACAATGCAAAAAAGACAACTACAAGGATTGTCCAACATTTCATGGCACATGGCATTGCAGATCTAAAAGTGTCTGGACTCCAACACAATCCCAACTGGACAGTAGGACAAAGACGTTTTAATGAAAGACAGTGGATCAAGAACCTCAACACGGATTTTCCTGGAGGTTTAAACATGCCAAAAAATTAGACAAGTTGTTTTGATTTTGTACCAAAACTCCACAGACACATAGACAAAGCCAACACTCAATGGAAATCAGACTTTGAATAGGGGACACATTAGCACATTCCAAATCAACCTGGGACAAGAAACAAAGAGGTGTCACTGACACCAAATGGGCCATTAGACACCCAGGGAACAAAAGAGAAACACATGTAAATTTTTCTTTTTTGAAATGGAGCCATGGGGTGAATTAACCCCAATAAGGCTAAATAAACCAAAAATCCTACAACAATAGGGTAAATTTAAACTCAGGGATAAACTGGATAAAATCTAAGAGTGATTGGATTAGACTTCCTTCAAGTACATGGCGAATGCACTCATTCCTTGCAATGTACTTACATACACTTACATATGTTGCGACCTTCGGTCGCAACATATGTAAGTACATTGCACTGAAGTCCCCAGGTCCCCCCAGTCGAGCTTGTACCTGTAACTTGGGGGAAGTCTATTATAATTATTACTGATTCTCCAGTAGAGACATGTTGCCTCTACAAAAACCACACTACAAATGAAAGAAACCAGAACAAGAGAACACACACCCATTGATTCTGATTGGACGGAATGAAACAATGGCCAAGTAAACCACACCCATCAACAAAGCTAATTGGCTGAAGGACTATGAGTCACGCCCACCATTAGGAACACATAAAACCAGGGCTCCAGCACAACTAATCATTCTTCTAATAGAATCTTGCCTGAGGAAGGACCAACCAGTCCGAAACGTCGCTATAGCATGCATCAGATGAACTACCCGAGAGACCACTGCCGAACCACCGGAGAAGCATGGCCTGAGGACAGGCCTCGCTTCCGAGGAGACCCTCCACCTGGACGATGGCCTGGAAACAGGCTACATCACCAGGAGAGACCCAACACCCAACCGCCTGAAGACAGGCCACAATTCCACCGGAGACTGGATGAGCCTTGGATGAACAACAGACCTCAAGATCGGAGGCCTGTATCCCCACCAAGACTCAGAGAGAGATCTCACCAACAGTCCCAGGGAATTCCAAACAACCAACCGCCTGAAGACAGGCCACAGGTCCACCGGCGACGGAACGAGCCTTGGATGAACAACAGACCGCGAGACCAGCGGCCTGTACATCAACCAAGAGTCGGAGAGAGACCTCACCACCAGACCCAATCGGGTACAGTAAGATACAACACACACACCTACACACACACACACCACACAGAAAGAGGTGACTTCTTAAAAGCCATCAGGACCATGAACAAATTGATCATAAGTACACACCATCTGCAGAATGTAAATTCTTCTAGCAGACCACCAGCGAGTATAGCAAGGAAAACACTTGAACTCATCAATTTGATAAAACCAGCTCAACCAACAGCTAAAACTACCCTACTACTCGAAGGGATATCCAGACACTGGTGCCACACAATCATCTTAGCCCTAGAAGAACACTACACTACACTCCTAAACACAACCAAACAAGAGTTAACAGAGAGCTTAACAGAGGACGAGGAGAAAAAAGCCTTCACCATAGCAATCAGATGGGCTAGAAAAAACTTAGGGAAGAGACTAAAACAATTGGAGATAAACAAAGCTCAACAGATAATCACACAGCTAAGAACAAATAGAACTGCAATAGCTGCCCCTCCCCCTCCTACTGTTGTTTCTCTGCATGCCCCCAATTCCATCTCTCCTCCCACTATTCCTGTTATGCATGTTTCCACTCCCCCTCCTCCTGCCCCATCTGTATGGACGATCCCCCATTGTCCTCCACCCGTACCCTCCCCTTGTGTATCCACTGCCCCTCCCTCTCCTCCTTCACTGTCCTCCACCCTCTCTACCCCAGTTGTATGTATCCCCTTTCTCCGCCCAGCCCTTCTACCTACCCCCCCTACCTCCCAACCCCGTACAGGGACAACAACACCGGGAGCAAGACCAAAGGTACAAACAACAGTAGTACAGGTCCTCCTAAGAAGGGACCTATCACAAGAAGACTTTCCCCACCTGGCCGCACCAATACAGAAGAGCCCACCACAGAGGCAAACACGAAGTAAACAAGACCCACCCCAGGGGGCCAATCCAAATGGCACACCACAACCCCAGAGGGCTGACCGCAGCCGGACGGAACCAACAACACAGGAGAACACCACACAGAACCAGACCCAGGGCACAGAAGGAGATAGAATAGACCCAAGTAGGACCACTACAGACCCAGGAGAGAACCTGGAACAGGGAATAGATGAACCAGAGAAAGATGAACCAAGGATCCCAGGGAAAGTATACAGACACATCAACACGAAGGAAAAGAACACACTTTGGAGACTATACCCAAAGAAAAGCCTCCTCATCGTAGGGGATTCGAACCTGGACAACATCCCACCCTTCGGACGAACGGATCTACAAGTGGATTGCTACCCAGGAATGACATTCCAACATGCAAAGACCCTACTAGAGAAAACACCAAAGAACACCACGGTAGCACATTGCATCCTGTCGGTTGGGATAAACAACAAGGGCCACGCTACCGCTTCAGCACAGAAGTCGATGAGATCGAGCATCGTAGCAGCACAGAACGCCTTTCCAGCCGCAAGTATCCATGTCCCTTTAATCAATTTCTCAAATGACCTCCCAGCAAAGGATAGGCATAACTTAAGAGATTTAAATCGCGTTATTGCAAAACAAAATTTCCTCCCGAAATTGGATGAACGGGATTTTAAAGTGGTTCATGATAACATACATTGGAAAACAGAGACAGGCAAAGCAATGCTTGAAAATTGGCTCCTTAGTTTAAACTAATTGACCCCATAAACCAAGAAAGGAGGGGGGGGAAGTCAAACATAATTAATCTGTCCCATTACTTCCAGCCGGATCAACATCAGACCGAACTGCTGGAAAAGGGACTTTCATTTGTCCCGACCCTAGACATCTACAAACAACAAACCAACAGATTAAAGAAGGACCTCTCCCAGTATCACCGCAGACTGAAACTAGCTACACACTTTAGAATGGACCAGGGGAGGGAAATACCACCCTTCCAGCCAGGATCAAACTGGGAACCTGCAGACGCTGTGCTCCCACAGAGCCTGAAACAACTGATCCAGGACGACACAAACACGGTAAGACACATACCAGGACACCTTAAGGAGAAAGATAACCTCACAACAGAACAAGCTAAAGCACTGAGGGAACTAGCCAACAACCAACAGATTGTAATCAAGCCAGCAGATAAAGGCTCCTGTATAGTAATAATGGACAGACACCAATACCTGTTTGAAGGGGAGAGACAGCTCAGCAATCAGGATCATTATAGGCAATTAGACAGACCAATTTACAAACAAACTGCTGTAAAGGCCAAAGCCATCATAAAAAGACTGAGGGAAAAGAAGCACATAAACGCCAAACAACAACAATATTTGCTCGGACAGGACACTCCACGAGCGAGGATATTTTATCTTTTGCCAAAAATCCACAAGAGCCCGGATTCATGGACAATACCATACGAAATACCGCCGGGGAGACCAATTGTGTCTGACTGTGGCAGTGAGACCTATCAGACAGCAGAGTATATTGAACACTTCCTGAACCCACTGTCAATAAGACACCCCAGTTTTATAAAAGACACTTACGATTTTGTAGGCAAAATCAAAGCAATAGTAGTACCAAAAGAAGCCTTTCTGTTTTCGATAGATATAGACAGCCTCTACACAAACATTGAGACGACAGCAGGGCTACAAGCAGTCAAGGAAGTTTTCAGTAAATACCCAGACACAAATCGACCAGAGGAGGAATTACTCCAATTGTTAGACTTAAATCTAACCAGGAATGATTTTTCCTTCAATAACAAGTTATATCTACAAACCAAAGGGACGGCCATGGGAAAGAGGTTTGCACCATCTTATGCAAACATTTACATGAGCATATGGGAACAGACAGCCCTAGAAAAATGCAGACTAAAACCAACACATTACTATAGATTTCTGGATGATATCTTTGGAATATGGGAACATAGCAAAGAAGAATTCCAGGCATTTATTGATGTGTTAAATAGCCATCATAGATCCATAACGATAAAATATGTGACACACACGGAAAGTATTGACTTTCTTGATGTCACAATCTTCAAGGGCCCAAACTTCAACACAAACGGGAAATTAGACTTAAAAGTATTCTTTAAGGAAACAGACACCCACGCCTTACTACACAAAACGTCATTCCACCCACCACACTCGTACACAGGTATAGTCAAATCACAACTGCTGCGATTCCATAGGATTTGCACGCAAGGAAGTGATTTCAAAATAGCCTGTAAAACGCTATTTAATGCTCTCAGACTACGAGGTTACACCAGGACATTCCTACGGAAAGCTCACAATACCTTCTTAGAGGTAAGAGTACGGGATCAAGGCCCAAAAATAGCCCTAGTAACCAGTTATTCAACACAGAGCAGACTAGCCAACAACAGATTAAAAAGGAATTTTGAGAACCGAACAGATGATCTTCTAAAGGAATATAAAATAATATCAGCCTACAGAAAAAACAAAAATCTTAAAGACTATCTGGTACAGAGCAAGCTAAAAGGAATCAACACACCAGCACGCCAGAGACCAGAATACTTCAAACCCAAACAAATAGTTAAAAATAGAACTACAAAACGTGTGCTGGAGATTAAACAACAGATAACAGCCAGCACCAGCAACTGTATTTATTTAATCACATGTGAAAAATGTGGCTTACAATATGTCGGAGAAACGAGTAAAACAATAGCTGCAAGGCTGAGACAACACAGGTACAATATTAACAATGCAAAAAAGACAACTACAAGGATTGTCCAACATTTCATGGCACATGGCATTGCAGATCTAAAAGTGTCTGGACTCCAACACAATCCCAACTGGACAGTAGGACAAAGACGTTTTAATGAAAGACAGTGGATCAAGAACCTCAACACGGATTTTCCTGGAGGTTTAAACATGCCAAAAAATTAGACAAGTTGTTTTGATTTTGTACCAAAACTCCACAGACACATAGACAAAGCCAACACTCAATGGAAATCAGACTTTGAATAGGGGACACATTAGCACATTCCAAATCAACCTGGGACAAGAAACAAAGAGGTGTCACTGACACCAAATGGGCCATTAGACACCCAGGGAACAAAAGAGAAACACATGTAAATTTTTCTTTTTTGAAATGGAGCCATGGGGTGAATTAACCCCAATAAGGCTAAATAAACCAAAAATCCTACAACAATAGGGTAAATTTAAACTCAGGGATAAACTGGATAAAATCTAAGAGTGATTGGATTAGACTTCCTTCAAGTACATGGCGAATGCACTCATTCCTTGCAATGTACTTACATACACTTACATATGTTGCGACCTTCGGTCGCAACATATGTAAGTACATTGCACTGAAGTCCCCAGGTCCCCCCAGTCGAGCTTGTACCTGTAACTTGGGGGAAGTCTATTATAATTATTACTGATTCTCCAGTAGAGACATGTTGCCTCTACAAAAACCACACTACAAATGAAAGAAACCAGAACAAGAGAACACACACCCATTGATTCTGATTGGACGGAATGAAACAATGGCCAAGTAAACCACACCCATCAACAAAGCTAATTGGCTGAAGGACTATGAGTCACGCCCACCATTAGGAACACATAAAACCAGGGCTCCAGCACAACTAATCATTCTTCTAATAGAATCTTGCCTGAGGAAGGACCAACCAGTCCGAAACGTCGCTATAGCATGCATCAGATGAACTACCCGAGAGACCACTGCCGAACCACCGGAGAAGCATGGCCTGAGGACAGGCCTCGCTTCCGAGGAGACCCTCCACCTGGACGATGGCCTGGAAACAGGCTACATCACCAGGAGAGACCCAACACCCAACCGCCTGAAGACAGGCCACAATTCCACCGGAGACTGGATGAGCCTTGGATGAACAACAGACCTCAAGATCGGAGGCCTGTATCCCCACCAAGACTCAGAGAGAGATCTCACCAACAGTCCCAGGGAATTCCAAACAACCAACCGCCTGAAGACAGGCCACAGGTCCACCGGCGACGGAACGAGCCTTGGATGAACAACAGACCGCGAGACCAGCGGCCTGTACATCAACCAAGAGTCGGAGAGAGACCTCACCACCAGACCCAATCGGGTACAGTAAGATACAACACACACACCTACACACACACACACCACACAGAAAGAGGTGACTTCTTAAAAGCCATCAGGACCATGAACAAATTGATCATAAGTACACACCATCTGCAGAATGTAAATTCTTCTAGCAGACCACCAGCGAGTATAGCAAGGAAAACACTTGAACTCATCAATTTGATAAAACCAGCTCAACCAACAGCTAAAACTACCCTACTACTCGAAGGGATATCCAGACACTGGTGCCACACAATCATCTTAGCCCTAGAAGAACACTACACTACACTCCTAAACACAACCAAACAAGAGTTAACAGAGAGCTTAACAGAGGACGAGGAGAAAAAAGCCTTCACCATAGCAATCAGATGGGCTAGAAAAAACTTAGGGAAGAGACTAAAACAATTGGAGATAAACAAAGCTCAACAGATAATCACACAGCTAAGAACAAATAGAACTGCAATAGCTGCCCCTCCCCCTCCTACTGTTGTTTCTCTGCATGCCCCCAATTCCATCTCTCCTCCCACTATTCCTGTTATGCATGTTTCCACTCCCCCTCCTCCTGCCCCATCTGTATGGACGATCCCCCATTGTCCTCCACCCGTACCCTCCCCTTGTGTATCCACTGCCCCTCCCTCTCCTCCTTCACTGTCCTCCACCCTCTCTACCCCAGTTGTATGTATCCCCTTTCTCCGCCCAGCCCTTCTACCTACCCCCCCTACCTCCCAACCCCGTACAGGGACAACAACACCGGGAGCAAGACCAAAGGTACAAACAACAGTAGTACAGGTCCTCCTAAGAAGGGACCTATCACAAGAAGACTTTCCCCACCTGGCCGCACCAATACAGAAGAGCCCACCACAGAGGCAAACACGAAGTAAACAAGACCCACCCCAGGGGGCCAATCCAAATGGCACACCACAACCCCAGAGGGCTGACCGCAGCCGGACGGAACCAACAACACAGGAGAACACCACACAGAACCAGACCCAGGGCACAGAAGGAGATAGAATAGACCCAAGTAGGACCACTACAGACCCAGGAGAGAACCTGGAACAGGGAATAGATGAACCAGAGAAAGATGAACCAAGGATCCCAGGGAAAGTATACAGACACATCAACACGAAGGAAAAGAACACACTTTGGAGACTATACCCAAAGAAAAGCCTCCTCATCGTAGGGGATTCGAACCTGGACAACATCCCACCCTTCGGACGAACGGATCTACAAGTGGATTGCTACCCAGGAATGACATTCCAACATGCAAAGACCCTACTAGAGAAAACACCAAAGAACACCACGGTAGCACATTGCATCCTGTCGGTTGGGATAAACAACAAGGGCCACGCTACCGCTTCAGCACAGAAGTCGATGAGATCGAGCATCGTAGCAGCACAGAACGCCTTTCCAGCCGCAAGTATCCATGTCCCTTTAATCAATTTCTCAAATGACCTCCCAGCAAAGGATAGGCATAACTTAAGAGATTTAAATCGCGTTATTGCAAAACAAAATTTCCTCCCGAAATTGGATGAACGGGATTTTAAAGTGGTTCATGATAACATACATTGGAAAACAGAGACAGGCAAAGCAATGCTTGAAAATTGGCTCCTTAGTTTAAACTAATTGACCCCATAAACCAAGAAAGGAGGGGGGGGAAGTCAAACATAATTAATCTGTCCCATTACTTCCAGCCGGATCAACATCAGACCGAACTGCTGGAAAAGGGACTTTCATTTGTCCCGACCCTAGACATCTACAAACAACAAACCAACAGATTAAAGAAGGACCTCTCCCAGTATCACCGCAGACTGAAACTAGCTACACACTTTAGAATGGACCAGGGGAGGGAAATACCACCCTTCCAGCCAGGATCAAACTGGGAACCTGCAGACGCTGTGCTCCCACAGAGCCTGAAACAACTGATCCAGGACGACACAAACACGGTAAGACACATACCAGGACACCTTAAGGAGAAAGATAACCTCACAACAGAACAAGCTAAAGCACTGAGGGAACTAGCCAACAACCAACAGATTGTAATCAAGCCAGCAGATAAAGGCTCCTGTATAGTAATAATGGACAGACACCAATACCTGTTTGAAGGGGAGAGACAGCTCAGCAATCAGGATCATTATAGGCAATTAGACAGACCAATTTACAAACAAACTGCTGTAAAGGCCAAAGCCATCATAAAAAGACTGAGGGAAAAGAAGCACATAAACGCCAAACAACAACAATATTTGCTCGGACAGGACACTCCACGAGCGAGGATATTTTATCTTTTGCCAAAAATCCACAAGAGCCCGGATTCATGGACAATACCATACGAAATACCGCCGGGGAGACCAATTGTGTCTGACTGTGGCAGTGAGACCTATCAGACAGCAGAGTATATTGAACACTTCCTGAACCCACTGTCAATAAGACACCCCAGTTTTATAAAAGACACTTACGATTTTGTAGGCAAAATCAAAGCAATAGTAGTACCAAAAGAAGCCTTTCTGTTTTCGATAGATATAGACAGCCTCTACACAAACATTGAGACGACAGCAGGGCTACAAGCAGTCAAGGAAGTTTTCAGTAAATACCCAGACACAAATCGACCAGAGGAGGAATTACTCCAATTGTTAGACTTAAATCTAACCAGGAATGATTTTTCCTTCAATAACAAGTTATATCTACAAACCAAAGGGACGGCCATGGGAAAGAGGTTTGCACCATCTTATGCAAACATTTACATGAGCATATGGGAACAGACAGCCCTAGAAAAATGCAGACTAAAACCAACACATTACTATAGATTTCTGGATGATATCTTTGGAATATGGGAACATAGCAAAGAAGAATTCCAGGCATTTATTGATGTGTTAAATAGCCATCATAGATCCATAACGATAAAATATGTGACACACACGGAAAGTATTGACTTTCTTGATGTCACAATCTTCAAGGGCCCAAACTTCAACACAAACGGGAAATTAGACTTAAAAGTATTCTTTAAGGAAACAGACACCCACGCCTTACTACACAAAACGTCATTCCACCCACCACACTCGTACACAGGTATAGTCAAATCACAACTGCTGCGATTCCATAGGATTTGCACGCAAGGAAGTGATTTCAAAATAGCCTGTAAAACGCTATTTAATGCTCTCAGACTACGAGGTTACACCAGGACATTCCTACGGAAAGCTCACAATACCTTCTTAGAGGTAAGAGTACGGGATCAAGGCCCAAAAATAGCCCTAGTAACCAGTTATTCAACACAGAGCAGACTAGCCAACAACAGATTAAAAAGGAATTTTGAGAACCGAACAGATGATCTTCTAAAGGAATATAAAATAATATCAGCCTACAGAAAAAACAAAAATCTTAAAGACTATCTGGTACAGAGCAAGCTAAAAGGAATCAACACACCAGCACGCCAGAGACCAGAATACTTCAAACCCAAACAAATAGTTAAAAATAGAACTACAAAACGTGTGCTGGAGATTAAACAACAGATAACAGCCAGCACCAGCAACTGTATTTATTTAATCACATGTGAAAAATGTGGCTTACAATATGTCGGAGAAACGAGTAAAACAATAGCTGCAAGGCTGAGACAACACAGGTACAATATTAACAATGCAAAAAAGACAACTACAAGGATTGTCCAACATTTCATGGCACATGGCATTGCAGATCTAAAAGTGTCTGGACTCCAACACAATCCCAACTGGACAGTAGGACAAAGACGTTTTAATGAAAGACAGTGGATCAAGAACCTCAACACGGATTTTCCTGGAGGTTTAAACATGCCAAAAAATTAGACAAGTTGTTTTGATTTTGTACCAAAACTCCACAGACACATAGACAAAGCCAACACTCAATGGAAATCAGACTTTGAATAGGGGACACATTAGCACATTCCAAATCAACCTGGGACAAGAAACAAAGAGGTGTCACTGACACCAAATGGGCCATTAGACACCCAGGGAACAAAAGAGAAACACATGTAAATTTTTCTTTTTTGAAATGGAGCCATGGGGTGAATTAACCCCAATAAGGCTAAATAAACCAAAAATCCTACAACAATAGGGTAAATTTAAACTCAGGGATAAACTGGATAAAATCTAAGAGTGATTGGATTAGACTTCCTTCAAGTACATGGCGAATGCACTCATTCCTTGCAATGTACTTACATACACTTACATATGTTGCGACCTTCGGTCGCAACATATGTAAGTACATTGCACTGAAGTCCCCAGGTCCCCCCAGTGCCCCCCAGTGTCCCCCCAGTGTCCCCCCAGCATCCCCCCAGTGTCTCCCCAGTGTCCCCCCAGCGTCCCCCCCGAGCCTTGGATGAACAACAGACCGCGAGACCAGCGGCCTGTACATCAACCAAGAGTCGGAGAGAGACCTCACCACCAGACCCAATCGGGTACAGTAAGATACAACACACACACCTACACACACACACACCACACAGAAAGAGGTGACTTCTTAAAAGCCATCAGGACCATGAACAAATTGATCATAAGTACACATCATCTGCAGAATGTAAATTCTTCTAGCAGACCACCAGCGAGTATAGCAAGGAAAACACTTGAACTCATCAATTTGATAAAACCAGCTCAACCAACAGCTAAAACTACCCTACTACTCGAAGGGATATCCAGACACTGGTGCCACACAATAATCTTAGCCCTAGAAGAACACTACACTACACTCTTAAACACAACCAAACAAGAGTTAACAGAGAGCTTAACAGAGGACGAGGAGAAAAAAGCCTTCACCATAGCAATCAGATGGGCTAGAAAAAACTTAGGGAAGAGACTAAAACAATTGGAGATAAACAAAGCTCAACAGATAATCACACAGCTAAGAACAAATAGAACTGCAATAGCTGCCCCTCCCCCTCCTGCTGTTGTTTCTCTGCATGCCCCCAATTCCATCTCTCCTCCCACTATTCCTGTTATGCATGTTTCCACTCCCCCTCCTCCTGCCCCATCTGTATGGACGATCCCCCATTGTCCTCCACCCGTACCCTCCCCTTGTGTATCCACTGTCCCTCCCTCTCCTCCTTCACTGTCCTCCACCCTCTCTACCCCAGTTGTATGTATCCCCTTTCTCCGCCCAGCCCTTCTACCTACCCCCCCTACCTCCCAACCCCGTACAGGGACAACAACACCGGGAGCAAGACCAAAGGTACAAACAACAGTAGTACAGGTCCTCCCAAGAAGGGACCTATCACAAGAAGACTTTCCCCACCTGGCCGCACCAATACAGAAGAGCCCACCACAGAGACAAACACGAAGTAAACAAGACCCACCCCAGGGGGCCAATCCAAATGGCACACCACAACCCCAGAGGGCTGACCGCAGCCGGACGGAACCAACAACACAGGTGAACACCACACAGAACCAGACCCAGGGCACAGAAGGAGATAGAATAGACCCAAGTAGGACCACTACAGACCCAGGAGAGAACCTGGAACAGGGAATAGATGAACCGGAGAAAGATGAACCAAGGATCCCAGGGAAAGTATACAGACACATCAACACGAAGGAAAAGAACACACTTTGGAGACTATACCCAAAGAAAAGCCTCCTCATCGTAGGGGATTCGAACCTGGACAACATCCCACCCTTCGGACGAACGGATCTACAAGTGGATTGCTACCCAGGAATGACATTCCAACATGCAAAGACCCTACTAGAGAAAACACCAAAGAACACCACGGTAGCACATTGCATCCTGTCGGTTGGGATAAACAACAAGGGCCACGCTACCGCTTCAGCACAGAAGTCGATGAGATCGAGCATCGTAGCAGCACAGAACGCCTTTCCAGCCGCAAGTATCCATGTCCCTTTAATCAATTTCTCAAATGACCTCCCAGCAAAGGATAGGCATAACTTAAGAGATTTAAATCGCGTTATTGCAAAACAAAATTTCCTCCCGAAATTGGATGAACGGGATTTTAAAGTGGTTCATGATAACATACATTGGAAAACAGAGACAGGCAAAGCAATGCTTGAAAATTGGCTCCTTAGTTAGTAAACTAATTGACCCCATAAACAAAGAAAGGAGGGGGGGGAAGTCAAACATAATTAATCTGTCCCATTACTTCCAGCCGGATCAACATCAGACCGAACTGCTGGAAAAGGGACTTTCATTTGTCCCGACCCTAGACATCTACAAACAACAAACCAACAGATTAAAGAAGGACCTCTCCCAGTATCACCGCAGACTGAAACTAGCTACACACTTTAGAATGGACCAGGGGAGGGAAATACCACCCTTCCAGCCAGGATCAAACTGGGAACCTGCAGACGCTGTGCTCCCACAGAGCCTGAAACAACTGATCCAGGACGACACAAACACGGTAAGACACATCCCAGGACACCTTAAGGAGAAAGATAACCTCACAACAGAACAAGCTAAAGCACTGAGGGAACTAGCCAACAACCAACAGATTGTAATCAAGCCAGCAGATAAAGGCTCCTGTATAGTAATAATGGACAGACACCAATACCTGTTTGAAGGGGAGAGACAGCTCAGCAATCAGGATCATTATAGGCAATTAGACAGACCAATTTACAAACAAACTGCTGTAAAGGCCAAAGCCATCATAAAAAGACTGAGGGAAAAGAAGCACATAAACGCCAAACAACAACAATATTTGCTCGGACAGGACACTCCACGAGCGAGGATATTTTATCTTTTGCCAAAAATCCACAAGAGCCCGGATTCATGGACAATACCATACGAAATACCGCCGGGGAGACCAATTGTGTCTGACTGTGGCAGTGAGACCTATCAGACAGCAGAGTATATTGAACACTTCCTGAACCCACTGTCAATAAGACACCCCAGTTTTATAAAAGACACTTACGATTTTGTAGACAAAATCAAAGCAATAGTAGTACCAAAAGAAGCCTTTCTGTTTTCGATAGATATAGACAGCCTCTACACAAACATTGAGACGACAGCAGGGCTACAAGCAGTCAAGGAAGTTTTCAGTAAATACCCAGACACAAATCGACCAGAGGAGGAATTACTCCAATTGTTAGACTTAAATCTAACCAGGAATGATTTTTCCTTCAATAACAAGTTATATCTACAAACCAAAGGGACGGCCATGGGAAAGAGGTTTGCACCATCTTATGCAAACATTTACATGAGCATATGGGAACAGACAGCCCTAGAAAAATGCAGACTAAAACCAACACATTACTATAGATTTCTGGATGATATCTTTGGAATATGGGAACATAGCAAAGAAGAATTCCAGGCATTTATTGATGTGTTAAATAGCCATCATAGATCCATAACGATAAAATATGTGACACACACGGAAAGTATTGACTTTCTTGATGTCACAATCTTCAAGGGCCCAAACTTCAACACAAACGGGAAATTAGACTTAAAAGTATTCTTTAAGGAAACAGACACTCACGCCTTACTACACAAAACGTCATTCCACCCACCACACTCGTACACAGGTATAGTCAAATCACAACTGCTGCGATTCCATAGGATTTGCACGCAAGGAAGTGATTTCAAAATAGCCTGTAAAACGCTATTTAATGCTCTCAGACTACGAGGTTACACCAGGACATTCCTACGGAAAGCTCACAATACCTTCTTAGAGGTAAGAGTACGGGATCAAGGCCCAAAAATAGCCCTAGTAACCAGTTATTCAACACAGAGCAGACTAGCCAACAACAGATTAAAAAGGAATTTTGAGAACCGAACAGATGATCTTCTAAAGGAATATAAAATTATATCAGCCTACAGAAAAAACAAAAATCTTAAAGACTATCTGGTACAGAGCAAGCTAAAAGGAATCAACACACCAGCACGCCAGAGACCAGAATACTTCAAACCCAAACAAATAGTTAAAAATAGAACTACAAAACGTGTGCTGGAGATTAAACAACAGATAACAGCCAGCACCAGCAACTGTATTTATTTAATCACATGTGAAAAATGTGGCTTACAATATGTCGGAGAAACGAGTAAAACAATAGCTGCAAGGCTGAGACAACACAGGTACAATATTAACAATGCAAAAAAGACAACTACAAGGATTGTCCAACATTTCATGGCACATGGCATTGCAGATCTAAAAGTGTCTGGACTCCAACACAATCCCAACTGGACAGTAGGACAAAGACGTTTTAATGAAAGACAGTGGATCAAGAACCTCAACACGGATTTTCCTGGAGGTTTAAACATGCCAAAAAATTAGACAAGTTGTTTTGATTTTGTACCAAAACTCCACAGACACATAGACAAAGCCAACACTCAATGGAAATCAGACTTTGAATAGGGGACACATTAGCACATTCCAAATCAACCTGGGACAAGAAACAAAGAGGTGTCACTGACACCAAATGGGCCATTAGACACCGGACCCAGGGAACAAAAGAGAAACACATGTAAATGTTTCTTTTTTGAAATGGAGCCATGGGGTGAATTAACCCCAATAAGGCTAAATAAACCAAAAATCCTACAACAATAGGGTAAACTTAAACTCAGGGATAAACTGGATAAAATCTAAGAGTGATTGGATTAGGCTTCCTTCAAGTACATGGCGAATGCACTCATTCCTTGCAATGTACTTACATACACTTACATATGTTGCGACCTTCGGTCGCAACATATGTAAGTACATTGCACTGAAGTCCCCAGGTCCCCCCAGTGTCTCCCCAGTGTCCCCCCAAAAACCACACTACAAATGAAAGAAACCAGAACAAGAGAACACACACCCATTGATTCTGATTGGACGGAATGAAACTATGGCCAAGTAAACCACACCCATCAACAAAGCTAATTAGCCGAATGACTATGAGTCACGCCCACCATTAGGAACACATAAAACCAGGGCTCCAGCACAACTAATCATTCTTCTAACAGAATCTTGCCTGAGGAAGGACCAACCAGTCCGAAACGTCGCTATAGCATGCATCAGATGAACTACTCGAGAGACCACTGCAGAACCACCGGAGAAGCATGGCCTGAGGACAGGCCTCGCTTCCGAGGAGACCCTCCACCTGGACGATGGCCTGGAAACAGGCTACATCACCAGGAGAGACCCAACACCCAACCGCCTGAAGACGGGCCACAATTCCACCGGAGACTGGATGAGCCTTGGATGAACAACAGACCTCAAGACCGGAGGCCTGTATCCCCACCAAGACTCAGAGAGAGATCTCACCACCAGTCCCAGGGAATTCCAAACAACCAACCGCCTGAAGACAGGCCACAGGTCCACCGGAGACGGAACGAGCCTTGGATGAACAACAGACCGCGAGACCAGCGGCCTGTACATCAACCAAGAGTCGGAGAGAGACCTCACCACCAGACCCAATCGGGTACAGTAAGATACAACACACACACCTACACACACACACACCACACAGAAAGAGGTGACTTCTTAAAAGCCATCAGGACCATGAACAAATTGATCATAAGTACACATCATCTGCAGAATGTAAATTCTTCTAGCAGACCACCAGCGAGTATAGCAAGGAAAACACTTGAACTCATCAATTTGATAAAACCAGCTCAACCAACAGCTAAAACTACCCTACTACTCGAAGGGATATCCAGACACTGGTGCCACACAATAATCTTAGCCCTAGAAGAACACTACACTACAGTCTTAAACACAACCAAACAAGAGTTAACAGAGAGCTTAACAGAGGACGAGGAGAAAAAAGCCTTCACCATAGCAATCAGATGGGCTAGAAAAAACTTAGGGAAGAGACTAAAACAATTGGAGATAAACAAAGCTCAACAGATAATCACACAGCTAAGAACAAATAGAACTGCAATAGCTGCCCCTCCCCCTCCTGCTGTTGTTTCTCTGCATGCCCCCAATTTCATCTCTCCTCCCACTATTCCTGTTATGCATGTTTCCACTCCCCCTCCTCCTGCCCCATCTGTATGGACGATCCCCCATTGTCCTCCACCCGTACCATCCCCTTGTGTATCCACTGTCCCTCCCTCTCCTCCTTTACTGTCCTCCACCCTCTCTACCCCAGTTGTATGTATCCCCTTTCTCCGCCCAGCCCTTCTACCTACCCCCCCTACCTCCCAACCCCGTACAGGGACAACAACACCGGGAGCAAGACCAAAGGTACCAACAACAGTAGTACAGGTCCTCCCAAGAAGGGACCTATCACAAGAAGACTTTCCCCACCTGGCCGCACCAATACAGAAGAGCCCACCACAGAGGCAAACACGAAGTAAACAAGACCCACCCCAGGGGGCCAATCCAAATGGCACACCACAACCCCAGAGGGCTGACCGCAGCCGGACGGAACCAACAACACAGGAGAACACCACACAGAACCAGACCCAGGGCACAGAAGGAGATAGAATAGACCCAAGTAGGACCACTACAGACCCAGGAGAGAACCTGGAACAGGGAATAGATGAACCGGAGAAAGATGAACCAAGGATCCCAGGGGAAGTATACAGACACATCAACACGAAGGAAAAGAACACACTTTAAAGACTATACCCAAAGAAAAGCCTCCATCGTAGGGGATTCAAACCTGGACAACATCCCACCCTTCGGACGAACGGATCTACAAGTGGATTGCTACCCAGGAATGACATTCCAACATGCAAAGACCCTACTAGAGAAAACACCAAAGAACACCACTGTAGCACATTGCATCCTGTCGGTTGGGATAAACAACAAGGGCCACGCTACCGCTTCAGCACAGAAGTCGATGAGATCGAGCATCGTAGCAGCACAGAACGCCTTTCCAGCCGCAAGTATCCATGTCCCTTTAATCAATTTCTCAAATGACCTCCCAGCAAAGGATAGGCATAACTTAAGAGATTTAAATCGCGTTATTGCAAAACAAAATTTCCTCCCGAAATTGGATGAACGGGATTTTAAAGTGGTTCATGATAACATACATTGGAAAACAGAGACAGGCAAAGCAATGCTTGAAAATTGGCTCCTTAGTTAGTAAACTAATTGACCCCATAAACAAAGAAAGGAGGGGGGGGAAGTCAAACATAATTAATCTGTCCCATTACTTCCAGCCGGATCAACATCAGACCGAACTGCTGGAAAAGGGACTTTCATTTGTCCCGACCCTAGACATCTACAAACAACAAACCAACAGATTAAAGAAGGACCTCTCCCAGTATCACCGCAGACTGAAACTAGCTACACACTTTAGAATGGACCAGGGGAGGGAAATACCACCCTTCCAGCCAGGATCAAACTGGGAACCTGCAGACGCTGTGCTCCCACAGAGCCTGAAACAACTGATCCAGGACGACACAAACACGGTAAGACACATACCAGGACACCTTAAGGAGAAAGATAACCTCACAACAGAACAAGCTAAAGCACTGAGGGAACTAGCCAACAACCAACAGATTGTAATCAAGCCAGCAGATAAAGGCTCCTGTATAGTAATAATGGACAGACACCAATACCTGTTTGAAGGGGAGAGACAGCTCAGCAATCAGGATCATTATAGGCAATTAGACAGACCAATTTACAAACAAACGGCTATAAAGGCCAAAGCCATCATAAAAAGACTGAGGGAAAAGAAGCACATAAACGCCAAACAACAACAATATTTGCTCGGACAGGACACTCCACGAGCGAGGATATTTTATCTTTTGCCAAAAATCCACAAGAGCCCGGATTCATGGACAATACCATACGAAATACCGCCGGGGAGTCCAATTGTGTCTGACTGTGGCAGTGAGACCTATCAGACAGCAGAGTATATTGAACACTTCCTGAACCCACTGTCAATAAGACACCCCAGTTTTATAAAAGACACTTACGATTTTGTAGACAAAATCAAAGCAATAGTAGTACCAAAAGAAGCCTTTCTGTTTTCGATAGATATAGACAGCCTCTACACAAACATTGAGACGACAGCAGGGCTACAAGCAGTCAAGGAAGTTTTCAGTAAATACCCAGACACAAATCGACCAGAGGAGGAATTACTCCAATTGTTAGACTTAAATCTAACCAGGAATGATTTTTCCTTCAATAACAAGTTATATCTACAAACCAAAGGGACGGCCATGGGAAAGAGGTTTGCACCATCTTATGCAAACATTTACATGAGCATATGGGAACAGACAGCCCTAGAAAAATGCAGACTAAAACCAACACATTACTATAGATTTCTGGATGATATCTTTGGAATATGGGAACATAGCAAAGAAGAATTCCAGGCATTTATTGATGTGTTAAATAGCCATCATAGATCCATAACGATAAAATATGTGACACACACGGAAAGTATTGACTTTCTTGATGTCACAATCTTCAAGGGCCCAAACTTCAACACAAACGGGAAATTAGACTTAAAAGTATTCTTTAAGGAAACAGACACTCACGCCTTACTACACAAAACGTCATTCCACCCACCACACTCGTACACAGGTATAGTCAAATCACAACTGCTGCGATTCCATAGGATTTGCACGCAAGGAAGTGATTTCAAAATAGCCTGTAAAACGCTATTTAATGCTCTCAGACTACGAGGTTACACCAGGACATTCCTACGGAAAGCTCACAATACCTTCTTAGAGATAAGAGTACGGGATCAAGGCCCAAAAATAGCCCTAGTAACCAGTTATTCAACACAGAGCAGACTAGCCAACAACAGATTAAAAAGGAATTTTGAGAACCGAACAGATGATCTTCTAAAGGAATATAAAATTATATCAGCCTACAGAAAAAACAAAAATCTTAAAGACTATCTGGTACAGAGCAAGCTAAAAGGAATCGACACACCAGCACGCCAGAGACCAGAATACTTCAAACCCAAACAAATAGTTAAAAATAGAACTACAAAACGCGTGCTGGAGATTAAACAACAGATAACAGCCAGCACCAGCAACTGTATTTATTTAACCACATGTGAAAAATGTGGCTTACAATATGTCGGAGAAACGAGTAAAACAATAGCTGCAAGGCTGAGACAACACAGGTACAATATTAACAATGCAAAAAAGACAACTACAAGGATTGTCCAACATTTCATGGCACATGGCATTGCAGATCTAAAAGTGTCTGGACTCCAACACAATCCCAACTGGACAGTAGGACAAAGACGTTTTAATGAAAGACAGTGGATCAAGAACCTCAACACGGATTTTCCTGGAGGTTTAAACATGCCAAAATATTAGACAAGTTGTTTTGATTTTGTACCAAAACTCCACAGACACATAGACAAAGCCAACACTCAATGGAAATCAGACTTTGAATAGGGGACACATTAGCACATTCCAAATCAACCTGGGACAAGAATCAAAGAGGTGTCACTGACACCAAATGGGCCATTAGACACCCAGGGAACAAAAGAGAAACACATGTAAATTTGTCTTTTTTGAAATGGAGCCATGGGGTGAATTAACCCCAATAAGGCTAAATAAACCAAAAATCCTACAACAATAGGGTAAACTTAAACTCAGGGATAAACTGGATAAAATCTAAGAGTGATTGGATTAGGCTTCCTTCAAGTACATGGCGAATGCACTCATTCCTTGCAATGTACTTACATACACTTACATATGTTGCGACCTTCGGTCGCAACATATGTAAGTACATTGCACTGAAGTCCCCAGGTCTCCCCAGTGTCCCCCCAAGTGTCTGGATTTTTTTTTTAAGTCGGAAATCACTAATCTCGGAGGCCATATGTCATTTTTCACGATTTCGGAGGATTTAAAAAAATTGTGAAAATCACGGAAAAGCGAAAGGCTATAGTCCATGGTCTCGGAGGGGATACTATAGTGTGTAGTTTTTCATGATTTTGGAGGATTTGAAAAAATGGTGAAAAGCGAAAGGCTATAGGCCTAGTCTATGGTCTTGGGGAGCATACTAAAAGAATATTTAGCAAATTTGAAAATGTTAGCTTTGTGCTTCTGTATTCTCTTTTATATATATTGCCTACAATGTAAATTGTGAAATGACTACTGTTGTAATGAATGTGATTGCTGTTGGACCTGTAAATTACAAAACAAAAGCTAAGGCACTGGTGTGGTACTCCTGGTTTACCAGAATGGGGTTCAACTCCCTGCGGTGCCCTGCTCAATGTGTTGTATTTACATGGTTTATTTTCTGCTCATTTCTGTCCTTTTCATAGATGATAACCCCCCGGTTCTGTACTGTGTTTGTACTCCCTACAGTTAGTTTACCAAGTCTATTTATTAACGGACCAGCCCGAGCTGGCTCCCGAGCAGATTACAATAATTTGGGTGGCCCCAATTTCCGATCACCCCATCTGATGGGGAGTTTGGGGACAACCCTAGTAGAAGGCAATGCCACACGGGGAGGATGCGAAGCACACGACCATGGTCTCGGAGTAAATTTCGTCTTTTCTCAAATCCTCGTTTTTCATCATTTTTGACCATGGGCTGTACCCCATCTCCGACGGCATACTATAGCATGCTGTTTTTCATCATTTTTGAGGATTTGAAAAAAAGACGAAAATCACTCGAGACAATGGACTATAGCCCATGGTCTCGGAGTGATTTTCGTCTTTTTTTCAAATCCTCGTTTTTCATCATTTTTGACCATGGGCTGTACCCCATCTCAGACGGCATACTATAGCATGCTGTTTTTCATCATTTTTGAGGATTTGAAAAAAAGACGAAAATCACTCGAGACAATGGACTATAGCCCATGGTCTCGGAGTGATTTTCGTCTTTTTTTCAAATCCTTGTTTTTCATAATTTTTGACCATGGGCTGTACCCCATCTCAGACGGCATACTATAGCATGCTGTTTTTCATCATTTTTGAGGATTTGAAAAAAAGACGAAAATCACTCAAGACAATGGACTATAGCCCATGGTCTGAGTGATTTTCGTCTTTTTTCCAAATCCTCAAAAATGATGAAAAATGGCATGCTATAGTATGCCGTTTGAGGCCATGGGCTGAACTTGAACCCACAACCTGTGGCTCACATAGACAGCAGCTTATCACAGAGTGCCACCATGCTCTCTGAGAATCTCCTCAGCTTTCTATCTCTTTCCAGTTCTCTTCTGGATGTTATTCTCCAAAACATGCTGCAGAGTGAAAGTAGGAGGAACTCAGCTGGATTTGAACTCACAACCTCTGGCCCACATGGACATCATCTTAACAAGGGTGCCACTGAGCTCTCAGTGATTTTTGAGTGGTGTAAACCACTCCTACAACTGGCTTTTGTGTGCAGAAAAAAATGAGCATGGTTGCTATGTTCAAAATAATTTCTGACGTAATTAAATCACACCCGGGTGAACTGGATGACCGTAGCAACCATGGTCATTTTCTCTGCACAAAAAAAGCCAGTTGTGAAATCACATCCAGGTGTGATTTCATTACGTCAGATCAGAGCCGATCAGGCTATATAATACCTTACCTTATATAATACCTCACATCGGACAAAAACTCCAGCTGAATCAACTTCATGGTCACAAATCATCACATCAGAAGACGTCAGACATTACGTCAGACCACAGCTGATCATGCTATATAAAACCTTACACCACTCAGTTCACACGGGTGTGATTTTTAGGTTGTAAGTTGTTCTTCTTGGTGTCACTTTTCAAATGGGGCCTTGGGATCATGTACAGAGCATTTGAATGGTTCTGTGCATCAAAGGTGTCTTTAGTGCTTTTAAGTGTCTGCTTGTGTTGGCTTTGATACTCTGGTACCTCTTCCCCGAGGGCAGCAGCCTGAAAAAAACTGTATAGGGGTGTGTGGGGAAAAGCGTGACGGAAAAGCGTGTTTTTCATCATTTTTGACCATGGGCTGTACCCCATCTCAGACGGCATACTATAGCATGCTGTTTTTCATAATTTTTGAGGATTTGAAAAAAAAGACAAATCACTCGAGACAATGGACTATAGCCCATGGTCTCGGAGTGATTTTCGTCTTTTTTTCAAATCCTCGTTTTTCATCATTTTTGACCATGGGCTGTACCCCATCTCAGACGGCATACTATAGCATGCTGTTTTTCATATTTTTTGAGGATTTGAAAAAAAGACGAAAATCACTCGAGACAATGGACTATAGCCCATGGTCTCGGAGTGATTTTCGTCTTTTTTTCAAATCCGCTTTTTTCATCATTTTTGACCATGGGCTGTACCCCATCTCAGGCGGCATACTATAGCATGCTGTTTTTCATCATTTTTGAGGATTTGAAAAAAAGACGAAAATCACTCGAGACAATGGACTATAGCCCATGGTCTCTGAGTGATTTTCATCTTTTTTTCAAATCCGTGTTTTTCATCATTTTTGACCATGGGCTGTACCCCATCTCAGACGGCATACTATAGCATGCTGTTTTTCATCATTTTTGAGGATTTGAAAAAAAGACGAAAATCACTCGAGACAATGGACTATAGCCCATGGTCTCGGAGTGATTTTCGTCTTTTTTTCAAATCCTCTTTTTTCATAATTTTTTACCATGGGCTGTACCCCATCTCAGGCGGCATACTATAGCATGCTGTTTTTCATCATTTTTGAGGATTTGAAAAAAAGACGAAAATCACTCGAGACAATGGACTATAGCCCATGGTCTCGGAGTGATTTTCGTTTTTTTTTTTCAAATCCTTGTTTTTCATCATTTTTGACCATGGGCTGCACTCCATCTCAGACGGCATACTATAGCATGCTGTTTTTCATCATTTGTGAGGATTTGAAAAAAAGACGAAAATCACTCGAGACAATGGACTATAGCCCATGGTCTCAGAGTGATTTTCGTCTTTTTTCCAAATCCTCAAAAATGATGAAAAATGGCATGCTATAGTATGCCGTTTGAGGCCATGGGCTGAACTTGAACCCACAACCTGTGGCTCACATAGACAGCAGCTTACCACAGAGTGCCACCATGCTCTCTGAGAATCTCCTCAGCTTTCAATCTCTTTCCAGTTCTCTTCTGGATGTTATTCTCCAAAACATGCTGCAGAGTGAAAGTAGGAGGAACTCAGCTGGATTTGAACTCACAACCTCTGGCCCACATGGACATAATCTTAACAAGGGTGCCACTGAGCTCTCAGTGATTTTTAGGTTGTAAGTTATTCTTCTTGGTGTCACTTTTCAAATGGGGCCTTGGGATCATGTACAGAGCATTTGAATGGTTCTGTGCATCAAAGGTGTCTTTAGTGCTTTTAAGTGTCTGCTTGTGTTGGCTTTGATACTCTGGAACCTCTTCCCCGAGGGCAGCAGCCTGACAAAAAACTGTATAGGGGTGTGTGGGGAAAAGCGTGACGGAAAAGCGTGTTTTTCATCATTTTTGACCATGGGCTGTACCCCATCTCAGACGGCATACTATAGCATGCTGTTTTTCATCATTTTTGAGGATTTGAAAAAAAGACGAAAATCACTCGAGACAATGGACTATAGCCCATGGTCTCAGAGTGATTTTCGTCTTTTTTCCAAATCCTCAAAAATGATGAAAAATGGCATGCTATAGTATGCCGTTTGAGGCCATGGGCTGAACTTGAACCCACAACCTGTGGCTCACATAGACAGCAGCTTACCACAGAGTGCCACCATGCTCTCTGAGAATCTCCTCAGCTTTCAATCTCTTTCCAGTTCTCTTCTGGATGTTATTCTCCAAAACATGCTGCAGAGTGAAAGTAGGAGGAACTCAGCTGGATTTGAACTCACAACCTCTGGCCCACATGGACATAATCTTAACAAGGGTGCCACTGAGCTCTCAGTGATTTTTAGGTTGTAAGTTATTCTTCTTGGTGTCACTTTTCAAATGGGGCCTTGGGATCATGTACAGAGCATTTGAATGGTTCTGTGCATCAAAGGTGTCTTTAGTGCTTTTAAGTGTCTGCTTGTGTTGGCTTTGATACTCTGGAACCTCTTCCCCGAGGGCAGCAGCCTGACAAAAAACTGTATAGGGGTGTGTGGGGAAAAGCGTGACGGAAAAGCGTGTTTTTCATCATTTTTGACCATGGGCTGTACCCCATCTCAGACGGCATACTATAGCATGCTGTTTTTCATCATTTTTGAGGATTTGAAAAAAAGACGAAAATCACTCGAGACAATGGACTATAGCCCATGGTCTCAGAGTGATTTTCGTCTTTTTTCCAAATCCTCAAAAATGATGAAAAATGGCATGCTATAGTATGCCGTTTGAGGCCATGGGCTGAACTTGAACCCACAACCTGTGGCTCACATAGACAGCAGCTTATCACAGAGTGCCACCATGCTCTCTGAGAATCTCCTCAGCTTTCAATCTCTTTCTAGTTCTCTTCTGGATGTTATTCTCCAAAACATGCTGCAGAGTGAAAGTAGGAGGAACTCAGCTGGATTTTAACTCACAACCTCTGGCCCACATGGACATCATCTTAACAAGGGTGCCACTGAGCTCTCAGTGATTTTTAGGTTGTAAGTTATTCTTCTTGGTGTCACTTTTCAAATGGGGCCTTGGGATCATGTACAGAGCATTTGAATGGTTCTGTGCATCAAAGGTGTCTTTAGTGCTTTTAATCGTTTACCCGCCAGGAACATAGGAATATTAACACGTAGAATCTTGTAGCCTGCCACAAACGGAAAAGCCGTTTTAACAGCGATGTATTCATTAATGCATGTTTTAATACGATCGTATCGAAATCTACCGTCCGTTAGCTTTGTTATGCTTCTGACACAATGGGCGCGGCCATTTTGAAAATGCGCGCGCATCCACTAACATTGCCGGCTCTGTTTTCAGACGGCTTTATCTCACAGAAGCGACATTGCAGAGGACGCTTTGTCCCAGACAAGCGTTTTCAACGGCCTGTAGCAGGCGCTGTGATACTCGCGGTCCACTTTTTCCACCACCGACCGAGAGAACGAGCACCAGCTTCGTCAACACACACGGAATGGTTTCATAGTAAAATGCGATACGGATATTTGGCTCTTCAAAGTAAGTGTCACGCGTGATTAAACCATGGCAATACGCAATCGAGGGATTAATTAATGGCGGCAGGCTAAGAGTTAAGTGTCTGCTTGTGTTGGCTTTGATACTCTGGAACCTCTTCCCCGAGGGCAGCAGCCTGACAAAAAACTGTATAGGGGTGTGTGGGGAAAAGCGTGACGGAAAAGCGTGACGGAAAAGCGTGTTTTTCATCATTTTTGACCATGGGCTGTACCCCATCTCAGACGGCATACTATAGCATGCTGTTTTTCATCATTTTTGAGGATTTGAAAAAAGACGAAAATCACTCGAGACAATGGACTATAGCCCATGGTCTCGGAGTGATTTTCGTCTTTTTTTCAAATCCTCGTTTTTCATCATTTTTGACCATGGGCTGTACCCCATCTCAGACGGCATACTATAGCATGCTGTTTTTCATCATTTTTGAGGATTTGAAAAAAAGACGAAAATCACTCGAGACAATGGACTATAGCCCATGGTCTCGGAGTGATTTTCGTCTTTTTTTCAAATCCTCTTTTTTCATCATTTTTGACCATGGGCTGTACCCCATCTCAGGCGGCATACTATAGCATGCTGTTTTTCATCATTTTTGAGGATTTGAAAAAAAGACGAAAATCACTCGAGACAATGGACTATAGCCCATGGTCTCGGAGTGATTTTCGTTTTTTTTTCAAATCCTTGTTTTTCATCATTTTTGACCATGGGCTGCACTCCATCTCAGACGGCATACTATAGCATGCTGTTTTTCATCATTTGTGAGGATTTGAAAAAAAGACGAAAATCACTCGAGACAATGGACTATAGCCCATGGTCTCAGAGTGATTTTCGTCTTTTTTCCAAATCCTCAAAAATGATGAAAAATGGCATGCTATAGTATGCCGTTTGAGGCCATGGGCTGAACTTGAACCCACAACCTGTGGCTCACATAGACAGCAGCTTACCACAGAGTGCCACCATGCTCTCTGAGAATCTCCTCAGCTTTCAATCTCTTTCCAGTTCTCTTCTGGATGTTATTCTCCAAAACATGCTGCAGAGTGAAAGTAGGAGGAACTCAGCTGGATTTGAACTCACAACCTCTGGCCCACATGGACATAATCTTAACAAGGGTGCCACTGAGCTCTCAGTGATTTTTAGGTTGTAAGTTATTCTTCTTGGTGTCACTTTTCAAATGGGGCCTTGGGATCATGTACAGAGCATTTGAATGGTTCTGTGCATCAAAGGTGTCTTTAGTGCTTTTAAGTGTCTGCTTGTGTTGGCTTTGATACTCTGGAACCTCTTCCCCGAGGGCAGCAGCCTGACAAAAAACTGTATAGGGGTGTGTGGGGAAAAGCGTGACGGAAAAGCGTGTTTTTCATCATTTTTGACCATGGGCTGTACCCCATCTCAGACGGCATACTATAGCATGCTGTTTTTCATCATTTTTGAGGATTTGAAAAAAAGACGAAAATCACTCGAGACAATGGACTATAGCCCATGGTCTCAGAGTGATTTTCGTCTTTTTTCCAAATCCTCAAAAATGATGAAAAATGGCATGCTATAGTATGCCGTTTGAGGCCATGGGCTGAACTTGAACCCACAACCTGTGGCTCACATAGACAGCAGCTTATCACAGAGTGCCACCATGCTCTCTGAGAATCTCCTCAGCTTTCAATCTCTTTCCAGTTCTCTTCTGGATGTTATTCTCCAAAACATGCTGCAGAGTGAAAGTAGGAGGAACTCAGCTGGATTTTAACTCACAACCTCTGGCCCACATGGACATCATCTTAACAAGGGTGCCACTGAGCTCTCAGTGATTTTTAGGTTGTAAGTTATTCTTCTTGGTGTCACTTTTCAAATGGGGCCTTGGGATCATGTACAGAGCATTTGAATGGTTCTGTGCATCAAAGGTGTCTTTAGTGCTTTTAATCGTTTACCCGCCAGGAACATAGGAATATTAACACGTAGAATCTTGTAGCCTGCCACAAACGGAAAAGCCGTTTTAACAGCGATGTATTCATTAATGCATGTTTTAATACGATCGTATCGAAATCTACCGTCCGTTAGCTTTGTTATGCTTCTGACACAATGGGCGCGGCCATTTTGAAAATGCGCGCGCATCCACTAACATTGCCGGCTCTGTTTTCAGACGGCTTTATCTCACAGAAGCGACATTGCAGAGGACGCTTTGTCCCAGACAAGCGTTTTCAACGGCCTGTAGCAGGCGCTGTGATACTCGCGGTCCACTTTTTCCACCACCGACCGAGAGAACGAGCACCAGCTTCGTCAACACACACGGAATGGTTTCATAGTAAAATGCGATACGGATATTTGGCTCTTCAAAGTAAGTGTCACGCGTGATTAAACCATGGCAATACGCAATCGAGGGATTAATTAATGGCGGCAGGCTAAGAGTTAAGTGTCTGCTTGTGTTGGCTTTGATACTCTGGAACCTCTTCCCCGAGGGCAGCAGCCTGACAAAAAACTGTATAGGGGTGTGTGGGGAAAAGCGTGACGGAAAAGCGTGACGGAAAAGCGTGTTTTTCATCATTTTTGACCATGGGCTGTACCCCATCTCAGACGGCATACTATAGCATGCTGTTTTTCATCATTTTTGAGGATTTGAAAAAAAGACGAAAATCACTCGAGACAATGGACTATAGCCCATGGTCTCGGAGTGATTTTCGTCTTTTTTTCAAATCCTCGTTTTTCATCATTTTTGACCATGGGCTGTACCCCATCTCAGACGGCATACTATAGCATGCTGTTTTTCATCATTTTTGAGGATTTGAAAAAAAGACGAAAATCACTCGAGACAATGGACTATAGCCCATGGTCTCGGAGTGATTTTCGTCTTTTTTTCAAATCCTCTTTTTTCATCATTTTTGACCATGGGCTGTACCCCATCTCAGGCGGCATACTATAGCATGCTGTTTTTCATCATTTTTGAGGATTTGAAAAAAAGACGAAAATCACTCGAGACAATGGACTATAGCCCATGGTCTCGGAGTGATTTTCGTTTTTTTTTTCAAATCCTTGTTTTTCATCATTTTTGACCATGGGCTGCACCCCATCTCAGACGGCATACTATAGCATGCTGTTTGTCATCATTTTTGAGGATTTGAAAAAAAGACGAAAATCACTCGAGACAATGGACTATAGCCCATGGTCTCAGAGTGATTTTCGTCTTTTTTCCAAATCCTCAAAAATGATGAAAAATGGCATGCTATAGTATGCCGTTTGAGGCCATGGGCTGAACTTGAACCCACAACCTGTGGCTCACATAGACAGCAGCTTACCACAGAGTGCCACCATGCTCTCTGAGAATCTCCTCAGCTTTCAATCTCTTTCCAGTTCTCTTCTGGATGTTATTCTCCAAAACATGCTGCAGAGTGAAAGTAGGAGGAACTCAGCTGGATTTGAACTCACAACCTCTGGCCCACATGGACATCATCTTAACCCTTAGAAGATGAAAGACGCCAATTGGCGTCTTCATCAGAATTCCGTAAATGATCAATGACGCCAATTGGCGTCTTCACAGTTTTTGATGAATCTAAACATATTAATATGCTCCGAAGCGCTGTTTAAATTCCTGAGCTTATATTCCAACTACATTACCCAGAAAACCCGTGTCACGTGACACACGTGTACGTGTTGCCATTGGAAGCTGGTCCCACCCCCTGTAAACAGTGGGGGCAGAGGGAGTCTTCATAGTTATCATTGTTTTGCCTGTTTGCCGTCTCGCCCGAGCGATTTTCTAGCAGAAAAAGTTGAAAGCAGTACTATTTATTTGAGCGAGTTTTGTGGTAGTAGTATTGATCCATACGCGTCCCAGTCGCCTTCTCCAGGCGGAGTAGCCCTGGTCCAGTGCTTACAGCGAGACTCGCTGCTCCCTCCCTCCTTTTTTCATTGTCTCCCCATCGTCGTCCGATGAGCTATACCGGGAAACCATTGAAGAAGACGATCAACCCGGAATGTTTTGAGGTAATCTTATTGTAGAAAATGCCCTTCTATAGTGATCAGAAATCATAAGATGATCGCTACAAATAGATGCTTGGATAATTACTACTACTAGTCAGATCATGACGCCAGAATGACTCACCACGATGGCCCCCAGCCATTAGCCAGCACCGAAGGTGCTGGCTAATGGTGTTGGTCGGTGCATTGGTGCTGGCTAAGGGCTGGAGGGGGGGTTGGTGTCGATCGGTTGGTTTGTGCAGTACAAATGTATCGTAGCAGGCATGCACGCATGGCAGTACAAGTATTTTATATTGTAGCGTGCCTTATAGGCGATCTGATCTTTAGAGTAATGTTCGCTCCTTTTATTTACTGTCTACAAAGACGGAGAACAAACATGCATCGTTTACTGAAGCAACGCGTGGTTATGATGACGTTGCTACAAGGATCGGAGGGGGGACGGGGAGTGAAGCTAACAGTAGCGTATTATATAAGATCTGTATGACGTTTCATTGACGTCTGAGCTTGCATGATAATTGCATTCATTGTATATTGTATACAATCATGATTGTACATTGTTTAGTGTGTCTCCGTGTGATGATGATGATGACGATGATGTCAGATAGCCTACGTCCCCCCCCCCCCCCCCAACTGGCTATTGGCCGGGCTGACTACAGCTAAATGTTTATTTTTTATATATTTAGAACTGGCATCAGATGAGGAGGAGGATGATGATGATGATGATGAAGACGAAGAGTCAAGACTGCGATGGAGTTCTCCGACACTGAACCGGATGCATTCATTCATTTCAGTTGTTGTTTTTTTTAAATTTAGCCTACACACACACACACCGTCAAGAACAACTGGAATGCAGTGGTTTGGGGACACTGGGGAGTTTGGGGACAACTGTTTTGTATGTAGGCCTATTTATTTTCTGTAATATTTATTATAATTGTATTATGTTAGTCATAAAAAATAAAAGACAAGCTTTTACAATGAGTTAGACCTGTCATGGCTATTTTGTTCACTAGTCTGAGGTTTATGGTTTGACTAAGCGAGTTTCAACTGTGATTTACTCTGTAACGGTAGATGGTAAGAACCCAATTTTTTTGTTATAATACAGTATACATTCAAGTCTATATTTTGATACATATCATGGGCACAAAGTCATATCAAAACAATGTCCTTGGATGAGTTTTTTATCAAAACTGTTTCTTCACAACAGGTTTTTGAGATACATGCATGAATAGACACGGTACTGGTAAGACTATGTAAACATGGTATATATCAAAATGTGCGTTAGAATGTCTAATTTTACCCCAAAAAAGAATTGAGTTTATATGATGTTCCATTTCAGAGCTAGGGGGACTTTTAGCTGGATAGGTCAGATTGATCATGACTGACCATGCTATTTATAGATGGCAAAATATCTACAGTGGTACATGTGAGAAACTTTTTATTTTATTTTAATTGAACTAGACAACTCACCCTTTAAAATGAGATATTGCATGGCTATGTACGCCCAGCAGAAAAAAAGTTATTTAGAAAATAAAACTTCAACCGGTCATAACTTTTTTTGTTGTCCTAGAAACACTACCCAGTGTAAATGCAGGCTCTTTTAAATGGCTTCCAACACCACAACTAAACATTTTATCAACTCAGTTCATTTTTTTCCTGGAAGCAGACAAGCCAAGCTTTCTCTGAAGGTCTTTCGTTGTCACACATTCACAGCAGAGAATTTTCAATAAATCATTCAAAAACGCCATTCTGCCATAGAGAAGTCTAAAAACTATATAGAAATCCATGAAACTCTCAAAGAGTTAACAAGGGTGCCACTGAGCTCTCAGTGATTTTTAGGTTGTAAGTTATTCTTCTTGGTGTCACTTTTCAAATGGGGCCTTGGGATCATGTACAGAGCATTTGAATGGTTCTGTGCATCAAAGGTGTCTTTAGTGCTTTTAAGTGTCTGCTTGTGTTGGCTTTGATACTCTGGAACCTCTTCCCCGAGGGCAGCAGCCTGACAAAAAACTGTATAGGGGTGTGTGGGGAAAAGCGTGACGGAAAAGCGTGACGGAAAAGCGTGTTTTTCATAATTTTTGACCATGGGCTGCACCCCATCTCAGACGGCATACTATAGCATGCTGTTTTTCATCATTTTTGAGGATTTGAAAAAAAGACGAAAATCACTCGAGACAATGGACTATAGCCCATGGTCTCAGAGTGATTTTCGTATTTTTTCCAAATCCTCAAAAATGATGAAAAATGGCATGCTATAGTATGCCGTTTGAGGCCATGGGCTGAACTTGAACCCACAACCTGTGGCTCACATAGACAGCAGCTTACCACAGAGTGCCACCATGCTCTCTGAGAATCTCCTCAGCTTTCAATCTCTTTCCAGTTCTCTTCTGGATGTTATTCTCCAAAACATGCTGCAGAGTGAAAGTAGGAGGAACTCAGCTGGATTTGAACTCACAACCTCTGGCCCACATGGACATCATCTTAACAAGGGTGCCACTGAGCTCTCAGTGATTTTTAGGTTGTAAGTTATTCTTCTTGGTGTCACTTTTCAAATGGGGCCTTGGGATCATGTACAGAGCATTTGAATGGTTCTGTGCATCAAAGGTGTCTTTAGTGCTTTTAAGTGTCTGCTTGTGTTGGCTTTGATACTCTGGAACCTCTTCCCCGAGGGCAGCAGCCTGACAAAAAACTGTATAGGGGTGTGTGGGGAAAAGAGTGACGGAAAAGCGTGACGGAAAAGCGTGTTTTTCATCATTTTTGACCATGGGCTGTACCCCATCTCAGACGGCATACTATAGCATGCTGTTTTTCATCATTTTTGAGGATTTGAAAAAAAGACGAAAATCACTCGAGACAATGGACTATAGCCCATGGTCTCGGAGTGATTTTCGTCTTTTTTTCAAATCCTCGTTTTTCATCATTTTTGACCATGGGCTGTACCCCATCTCAGACGGCATACTATAGCATGCTGTTTTTCATTATTTTTGAGGATTTGAAAAAAAGACGAAAATCACTCGAGACAATGGACTATAGCCCATGGTCTCGGAGTGATTTTCGTCTTTTTTTCAAATCCTCTTTTTTCATCATTTTTGACCATGGGCTGTACCCCATCTCAGGCGGCATACTATAGCATGCTGTTTTTCATCATTTTTGAGGATTTGAAAAAAGACGAAAATCACTCGAGACAATGGACTATAGCCCATGGTCTCGGAGTGATTTTCGTTTTTTTTTTTTCAAATCCTTGTTTTTCATCATTTTTGACCATGGGCTGCACTCCATCTCAGACGGCATACTATAGCATGCTGTTTTTCATCATTTTTGAGGATTTGAAAAAAAGACGAAAATCACTCGAGACAATGGACTATAGCCCATGGTCTCAGAGTGATTTTCGTCTTTTTTCCAAATCCTCAAAAATGATGAAAAATGGCATGCTATAGTATGCCGTTTGAGGCCATGGGCTGAACTTGAACCCACAACCTGTGGCTCACATAGACAGCAGCTTACCACAGAGTGCCACCATGCTCTCTGAGAATCTCCTCAGCTTTCAATCTCTTTCCAGTTCTCTTCTGGATGTTATTCTCCAAAACATGCTGCAGAGTGAAAGTAGGAGGAACTCAGCTGGATTTGAACTCACAACCTCTGGCCCACATGGACATCATCTTAACAAGGGTGCCACTGAGCTCTCAGTGATTTTTAGGTTGTAAGTTATTCTTCTTGGTGTCACTTTTCAAATGGGGCCTTGGGATCATGTACAGAGCATTTGAATGGTTCTGTGCATCAAAGGTGTCTTTAGTGCTTTTAAGTGTCTGCTTGTGTTGGCTTTGATACTCTGGAACCTCTTCCCCGAGGGCAGCAGCCTGACAAAAAACTGTATAGGGGTGTGTGGGGAAAAGCGTGACGGAAAAGCGTGACGGAAAAGCGTGTTTTTCATCATTTTTGACCATGGGCTGTACCCCATCTCAGACGGCATACTATAGCATGCTGTTTTTCATCATTTTTGAGGATTTGAAAAAAAGACGAAAATCACTCGAGACAATGGACTATAGCCCATGGTCTCGGAGTGATTTTCGTCTTTTTTTCAAATCCTCGTTTTTCATCATTTTTGACCATGGGCTGTACCCCATCTCAGACGGCATACTATAGCATGCTGTTTTTCATCATTTTTGAGGATTTGAAAAAAAGACGAAAATCACTCGAGACAATGGACTATAGCCCATGGTCTCGGAGTGATTTTCGTCTTTTTTTCAAATCCTCTTTTTTCATCATTTTTGACCATGGGCTGTACCCCATCTCAGGCGGCATACTATAGCATGCTGTTTTTCATCATTTTTGAGGATTTGAAAAAAAGACGAAAATCACTCGAGACAATGGACTATAGCCCATGGTCTCGGAGTGATTTTCGTTTTTTTTTCAAATCCTTGTTTTTCATCATTTTTGACCATGGGCTGCACTCCATCTCAGACGGCATACTATAGCATGCTGTTTTTCATCATTTGTGAGGATTTGAAAAAAAGACGAAAATCACTCGAGACAATGGACTATAGCCCATGGTCTCAGAGTGATTTTCGTCTTTTTTCCAAATCCTCAAAAATGATGAAAAATGGCATGCTATAGTATGCCGTTTGAGGCCATGGGCTGAACTTGAACCCACAACCTGTGGCTCACATAGACAGCAGCTTACCACAGAGTGCCACCATGCTCTCTGAGAATCTCCTCAGCTTTCAATCTCTTTCCAGTTCTCTTCTGGATGTTATTCTCCAAAACATGCTGCAGAGTGAAAGTAGGAGGAACTCAGCTGGATTTGAACTCACAACCTCTGGCCCACATGGACATAATCTTAACAAGGGTGCCACTGAGCTCTCAGTGATTTTTAGGTTGTAAGTTATTCTTCTTGGTGTCACTTTTCAAATGGGGCCTTGGGATCATGTACAGAGCATTTGAATGGTTCTGTGCATCAAAGGTGTCTTTAGTGCTTTTAAGTGTCTGCTTGTGTTGGCTTTGATACTCTGGAACCTCTTCCCCGAGGGCAGCAGCCTGACAAAAAACTGTATAGGGGTGTGTGGGGAAAAGCGTGACGGAAAAGCGTGTTTTTCATCATTTTTGACCATGGGCTGTACCCCATCTCAGACGGCATACTATAGCATGCTGTTTTTCATCATTTTTGAGGATTTGAAAAAAAGACGAAAATCACTCGAGACAATGGACTATAGCCCATGGTCTCAGAGTGATTTTCGTCTTTTTTCCAAATCCTCAAAAATGATGAAAAATGGCATGCTATAGTATGCCGTTTGAGGCCATGGGCTGAACTTGAACCCACAACCTGTGGCTCACATAGACAGCAGCTTATCACAGAGTGCCACCATGCTCTCTGAGAATCTCCTCAGCTTTCAATCTCTTTCCAGTTCTCTTCTGGATGTTATTCTCCAAAACATGCTGCAGAGTGAAAGTAGGAGGAACTCAGCTGGATTTTAACTCACAACCTCTGGCCCACATGGACATCATCTTAACAAGGGTGCCACTGAGCTCTCAGTGATTTTTAGGTTGTAAGTTATTCTTCTTGGTGTCACTTTTCAAATGGGGCCTTGGGATCATGTACAGAGCATTTGAATGGTTCTGTGCATCAAAGGTGTCTTTAGTGCTTTTAATCGTTTACCCGCCAGGAACATAGGAATATTAACACGTAGAATCTTGTAGCCTGCCACAAACGGAAAAGCCGTTTTAACAGCGATGTATTCATTAATGCATGTTTTAATACGATCGTATCGAAATCTACCGTCCGTTAGCTTTGTTATGCTTCTGACACAATGGGCGCGGCCATTTTGAAAATGCGCGCGCATCCACTAACATTGCCGGCTCTGTTTTCAGACGGCTTTATCTCACAGAAGCGACATTGCAGAGGACGCTTTGTCCCAGACAAGCGTTTTCAACGGCCTGTAGCAGGCGCTGTGATACTCGCGGTCCACTTTTTCCACCACCGACCGAGAGAACGAGCACCAGCTTCGTCAACACACACGGAATGGTTTCATAGTAAAATGCGATACGGATATTTGGCTCTTCAAAGTAAGTGTCACGCGTGATTAAACCATGGCAATACGCAATCGAGGGATTAATTAATGGCGGCAGGCTAAGAGTTAAGTGTCTGCTTGTGTTGGCTTTGATACTCTGGAACCTCTTCCCCGAGGGCAGCAGCCTGACAAAAAACTGTATAGGGGTGTGTGGGGAAAAGCGTGACGGAAAAGCGTGACGGAAAAGCGTGTTTTTCATCATTTTTGACCATGGGCTGTACCCCATCTCAGACGGCATACTATAGCATGCTGTTTTTCATCATTTTTGAGGATTTGAAAAAAAGACGAAAATCACTCGAGACAATGGACTATAGCCCATGGTCTCGGAGTGATTTTCGTCTTTTTTTCAAATCCTCGTTTTTCATCATTTTTGACCATGGGCTGTACCCCATCTCAGACGGCATACTATAGCATGCTGTTTTTCATCATTTTTGAGGATTTGAAAAAAAGACGAAAATCACTCGAGACAATGGACTATAGCCCATGGTCTCGGAGTGATTTTCGTCTTTTTTTCAAATCCTCTTTTTTCATCATTTTTGACCATGGGCTGTACCCCATCTCAGGCGGCATACTATAGCATGCTGTTTTTCATCATTTTTGAGGATTTGAAAAAAAGACGAAAATCACTCGAGACAATGGACTATAGCCCATGGTCTCGGAGTGATTTTCGTTTTTTTTTTTCAAATCCTTGTTTTTCATCATTTTTGACCATGGGCTGCACCCCATCTCAGACGGCATACTATAGCATGCTGTTTGTCATCATTTTTGAGGATTTGAAAAAAAGACGAAAATCACTCGAGACAATGGACTATAGCCCATGGTCTCAGAGTGATTTTCGTCTTTTTTCCAAATCCTCAAAAATGATGAAAAATGGCATGCTATAGTATGCCGTTTGAGGCCATGGGCTGAACTTGAACCCACAACCTGTGGCTCACATAGACAGCAGCTTACCACAGAGTGCCACCATGCTCTCTGAGAATCTCCTCAGCTTTCAATCTCTTTCCAGTTCTCTTCTGGATGTTATTCTCCAAAACATGCTGCAGAGTGAAAGTAGGAGGAACTCAGCTGGATTTGAACTCACAACCTCTGGCCCACATGGACATCATCTTAACCCTTAGAAGATGAAAGACGCCAATTGGCGTCTTCATCAGAATTCCGTAAATGATCAATGACGCCAATTGGCGTCTTCACAGTTTTTGATGAATCTAAACATATTAATATGCTCCGAAGCGCTGTTTAAATTCCTGAGCTTATATTCCAACTACATTACCCAGAAAACCCGTGTCACGTGACACACGTGTACGTGTTGCCATTGGAAGCTGGTCCCACCCCCTGTAAACAGTGGGGGCAGAGGGAGTCTTCATAGTTATCATTGTTTTGCCTGTTTGCCGTCTCGCCCGAGCGATTTTCTAGCAGAAAAAGTTGAAAGCAGTACTATTTATTTGAGCGAGTTTTGTGGTAGTAGTATTGATCCATACGCGTCCCAGTCGCCTTCTCCAGGCGGAGTAGCCCTGGTCCAGTGCTTACAGCGAGACTCGCTGCTCCCTCCCTCCTTTTTTCATTGTCTCCCCATCGTCGTCCGATGAGCTATACCGGGAAACCATTGAAGAAGACGATCAACCCGGAATGTTTTGAGGTAATCTTATTGTAGAAAATGCCCTTCTATAGTGATCAGAAATCATAAGATGATCGCTACAAATAGATGCTTGGATAATTACTACTACTAGTCAGATCATGACGCCAGAATGACTCACCACGATGGCCCCCAGCCATTAGCCAGCACCGAAGGTGCTGGCTAATGGTGTTGGTCGGTGCATTGGTGCTGGCTAAGGGCTGGAGGGGGGGTTGGTGTCGATCGGTTGGTTTGTGCAGTACAAATGTATCGTAGCAGGCATGCACGCATGGCAGTACAAGTATTTTATATTGTAGCATGCCTTATAGGCGATCTGATCTTTAGAGTAATGTTCGCTCCTTTTATTTACTGTCTACAAAGACGGAGAACAAACATGCATCGTTTACTGAAGCAACGCGTGGTTATGATGACGTTGCTACAAGGATCGGAGGGGGGACGGGGAGTGAAGCTAACAGTAGCGTATTATATAAGATCTGTATGACGTTTCATTGACGTCTGAGCTTGCATGATAATTGCATTCATTGTATATTGTATACAATCATGATTGTACATTGTTTAGTGTGTCTCCGTGTGATGATGATGATGACGATGATGTCAGATAGCCTACGTCCCCCCCCCCCCCCCCAACTGGCTATTGGCCGGGCTGACTACAGCTAAATGTTTATTTTTTATATATTTAGAACTGGCATCAGATGAGGAGGAGGATGATGATGATGATGATGAAGACGAAGAGTCAAGACTGCGATGGAGTTCTCCGACACTGAACCGGATGCATTCATTCATTTCAGTTGTTGTTTTTTTTAAATTTAGCCTACACACACACACACCGTCAAGAACAACTGGAATGCAGTGGTTTGGGGACACTGGGGAGTTTGGGGACAACTGTTTTGTATGTAGGCCTATTTATTTTCTGTAATATTTATTATAATTGTATTATGTTAGTCATAAAAAATAAAAGACAAGCTTTTACAATGAGTTAGACCTGTCATGGCTATTTTGTTCACTAGTCTGAGGTTTATGGTTTGACTAAGCGAGTTTCAACTGTGATTTACTCTGTAACGGTAGATGGTAAGAACCCAATTTTTTTGTTATAATACAGTATACATTCAAGTCTATATTTTGATACATATCATGGGCACAAAGTCATATCAAAACAATGTCCTTGGATGAGTTTTTTATCAAAACTGTTTCTTCACAACAGGTTTTTGAGATACATGCATGAATAGACACGGTACTGGTAAGACTATGTAAACATGGTATATATCAAAATGTGCGTTAGAATGTCTAATTTTACCCCAAAAAAGAATTGAGTTTATATGATGTTCCATTTCAGAGCTAGGGGGACTTTTAGCTGGATAGGTCAGATTGATCATGACTGACCATGCTATTTATAGATGGCAAAATATCTACAGTGGTACATGTGAGAAACTTTTTATTTTATTTTAATTGAACTAGACAACTCACCCTTTAAAATGAGATATTGCATGGCTATGTACGCCCAGCAGAAAAAAAGTTATTTAGAAAATAAAACTTCAACCGGTCATAACTTTTTTTGTTGTCCTAGAAACACTACCCAGTGTAAATGCAGGCTCTTTTAAATGGCTTCCAACACCACAACTAAACATTTTATCAACTCAGTTCATTTTTTTCCTGGAAGCAGACAAGCCAAGCTTTCTCTGAAGGTCTTTCGTTGTCACACATTCACAGCAGAGAATTTTCAATAAATCATTCAAAAACGCCATTCTGCCATAGAGAAGTCTAAAAACTATATAGAAATCCATGAAACTCTCAAAGAGTTAACAAGGGTGCCACTGAGCTCTCAGTGATTTTTAGGTTGTAAGTTATTCTTCTTGGTGTCACTTTTCAAATGGGGCCTTGGGATCATGTACAGAGCATTTGAATGGTTCTGTGCATCAAAGGTGTCTTTAGTGCTTTTAAGTGTCTGCTTGTGTTGGCTTTGATACTCTGGAACCTCTTCCCCGAGGGCAGCAGCCTGACAAAAAACTGTATAGGGGTGTGTGGGGAAAAGCGTGACGGAAAAGCGTGACGGAAAAGCGTGTTTTTCATAATTTTTGACCATGGGCTGCACCCCATCTCAGACGGCATACTATAGCATGCTGTTTTTCATCATTTTTGAGGATTTGAAAAAAAGACGAAAATCACTCGAGACAATGGACTATAGCCCATGGTCTCAGAGTGATTTTCGTATTTTTTCCAAATCCTCAAAAATGATGAAAAATGGCATGCTATAGTATGCCGTTTGAGGCCATGGGCTGAACTTGAACCCACAACCTGTGGCTCACATAGACAGCAGCTTACCACAGAGTGCCACCATGCTCTCTGAGAATCTCCTCAGCTTTCAATCTCTTTCCAGTTCTCTTCTGGATGTTATTCTCCAAAACATGCTGCAGAGTGAAAGTAGGAGGAACTCAGCTGGATTTGAACTCACAACCTCTGGCCCACATGGACATCATCTTAACAAGGGTGCCACTGAGCTCTCAGTGATTTTTAGGTTGTAAGTTATTCTTCTTGGTGTCACTTTTCAAATGGGGCCTTGGGATCATGTACAGAGCATTTGAATGGTTCTGTGCATCAAAGGTGTCTTTAGTGCTTTTAAGTGTCTGCTTGTGTTGGCTTTGATACTCTGGAACCTCTTCCCCGAGGGCAGCAGCCTGACAAAAAACTGTATAGGGGTGTGTGGGGAAAAGAGTGACGGAAAAGCGTGACGGAAAAGCGTGTTTTTCATCATTTTTGACCATGGGCTGTACCCCATCTCAGACGGCATACTATAGCATGCTGTTTTTCATCATTTTTGAGGATTTGAAAAAAAGACGAAAATCACTCGAGACAATGGACTATAGCCCATGGTCTCGGAGTGATTTTCGTCTTTTTTTCAAATCCTCGTTTTTCATCATTTTTGACCATGGGCTGTACCCCATCTCAGACGGCATACTATAGCATGCTGTTTTTCATTATTTTTGAGGATTTGAAAAAAAGACGAAAATCACTCGAGACAATGGACTATAGCCCATGGTCTCGGAGTGATTTTCGTCTTTTTTTCAAATCCTCTTTTTTCATCATTTTTGACCATGGGCTGTACCCCATCTCAGGCGGCATACTATAGCATGCTGTTTTTCATCATTTTTGAGGATTTGAAAAAAGACGAAAATCACTCGAGACAATGGACTATAGCCCATGGTCTCGGAGTGATTTTCGTTTTTTTTTTTCAAATCCTTGTTTTTCATCATTTTTGACCATGGGCTGCACTCCATCTCAGACGGCATACTATAGCATGCTGTTTTTCATCATTTTTGAGGATTTGAAAAAAAGACGAAAATCACTCGAGACAATGGACTATAGCCCATGGTCTCAGAGTGATTTTCGTCTTTTTTCCAAATCCTCAAAAATGATGAAAAATGGCATGCTATAGTATGCCGTTTGAGGCCATGGGCTGAACTTGAACCCACAACCTGTGGCTCACATAGACAGCAGCTTACCACAGAGTGCCACCATGCTCTCTGAGAATCTCCTCAGCTTTCAATCTCTTTCCAGTTCTCTTCTGGATGTTATTCTCCAAAACATGCTGCAGAGTGAAAGTAGGAGGAACTCAGCTGGATTTGAACTCACAACCTCTGGCCCACATGGACATCATCTTAACAAGGGTGCCACTGAGCTCTCAGTGATTTTTAGGTTGTAAGTTATTCTTCTTGGTGTCACTTTTCAAATGGGGCCTTGGGATCATGTACAGAGCATTTGAATGGTTCTGTGCATCAAAGGTGTCTTTAGTGCTTTTAAGTGTCTGCTTGTGTTGGCTTTGATACTCTGGAACCTCTTCCCCGAGGGCAGCAGCCTGACAAAAAACTGTATAGGGGTGTGTGGGGAAAAGCGTGACGGAAAAGCGTGTTTTTCATCATTTTTGACCATGGGCTGTACCCCATCTCAGACGGCATACTATAGCATGCTGTTTTTCATCATTTTTGAGGATTTGAAAAAAAGACGAAAATCACTCGAGACAATGGACTATAGCCCATGGTCTCAGAGTGATTTTCGTCTTTTTTCCAAATCCTCAAAAATGATGAAAAATGGCATGCTATAGTATGCCGTTTGAGGCCATGGGCTGAACTTGAACCCACAACCTGTGGCTCACATAGACAGCAGCTTATCACAGAGTGCCACCATGCTCTCTGAGAATCTCCTCAGCTTTCAATCTCTTTCCAGTTCTCTTCTGGATGTTATTCTCCAAAACATGCTGCAGAGTGAAAGTAGGAGGAACTCAGCTGGATTTTAACTCACAACCTCTGGCCCACATGGACATCATCTTAACAAGGGTGCCACTGAGCTCTCAGTGATTTTTAGGTTGTAAGTTATTCTTCTTGGTGTCACTTTTCAAATGGGGCCTTGGGATCATGTACAGAGCATTTGAATGGTTCTGTGCATCAAAGGTGTCTTTAGTGCTTTTAATCGTTTACCCGCCAGGAACATAGGAATATTAACACGTAGAATCTTGTAGCCTGCCACAAACGGAAAAGCCGTTTTAACAGCGATGTATTCATTAATGCATGTTTTAATACGATCGTATCGAAATCTACCGTCCGTTAGCTTTGTTATGCTTCTGACACAATGGGCGCGGCCATTTTGAAAATGCGCACGCATCCACTAACATTGCCGGCTCTGTTTTCAGACGGCTTTATCTCACAGAAGCGACATTGCAGAGGACGCTTTGTCCCAGACAAGCGTTTTCAACGGCCTGTAGCAGGCGCTGTGATACTCGCGGTCCACTTTTTCCACCACCGACCGAGAGAACGAGCACCAGCTTCGTCAACACACACGGAATGGTTTCATAGTAAAATGCGATACGGATATTTGGCTCTTCAAAGTAAGTGTCACGCGTGATTAAACCATGGCAATACGCAATCGAGGGATTAATTAATGGCGGCAGGCTAAGAGTTAAGTGTCTGCTTGTGTTGGCTTTGATACTCTGGAACCTCTTCCCCGAGGGCAGCAGCCTGACAAAAAACTGTATAGGGGTGTGTGGGGAAAAGCGTGACGGAAAAGCGTGACGGAAAAGCGTGTTTTTCATAATTTTTGACCATGGGCTGCACCCCATCTCAGACGGCATACTATAGCATGCTGTTTTTCATCATTTTTGAGGATTTGAAAAAAAGACGAAAATCACTCGAGACAATGGACTATAGCCCATGGTCTCAGAGTGATTTTCGTCTTTTTTCCAAATCCTCAAAAATGATGAAAAATGGCATGCTATAGTATGCCGTTTGAGGCCATGGGCTGAACTTGAACCCACAACCTGTGGCTCACATAGACAGCAGCTTACCACAGAGTGCCACCATGCTCTCTGAGAATCTCCTCAGCTTTCAATCTCTTTCCAGTTCTCTTCTGGATGTTATTCTCCAAAACATGCTGCAGAGTGAAAGTAGGAGGAACTCAGCTGGATTTGAACTCACAACCTCTGGCCCACATGGACATCATCTTAACAAGGGTGCCACTGAGCTCTCAGTGATTTTTAGGTTGTAAGTTATTCTTCTTGGTGTCACTTTTCAAATGGGGCCTTGGGATCATGTACAGAGCATTTGAATGGTTCTGTGCATCAAAGGTGTCTTTAGTGCTTTTAAGTGTCTGCTTGTGTTGGCTTTGATACTCTGGAACCTCTTCCCCGAGGGCAGCAGCCTGACAAAAAACTGTATAGGGGTGTGTGGGGAAAAGCGTGACGGAAAAGCGTGACGGAAAAGCGTGTTTTTCATCATTTTTGACCATGGGCTGTACCCCATCTCAGACGGCATACTATAGCATGCTGTTTTTCATCATTTTTGAGGATTTGAAAAAAAGACGAAAATCACTCGAGACAATGGACTATAGCCCATGGTCTCGGAGTGATTTTCGTCTTTTTTTCAAATCCTTGTTTTTCATCATTTTTGACCATGGGCTGTACCCCATCTCAGACGGCATACTATAGCATGCTGTTTTTCATCATTTTTGAGGATTTGAAAAAAAGACGAAAATCACTCAAGACAATGGACTATAGCCCATGGTCTCGGAGTGATTTTCGGGTTTTTTTCAAATCCTTGTTTTTCATCATTTTTGACCATGGGCTGCACCCCATCTCAGACGGCATACTATAGCATGCTGTTTTTCATCATTTTTGAGGATTTGAAAAAAAGACGAAAATCACTCGAGACAATGGACTATAGCCCATGGTCTCAGAGTGATTTTCGTCTTTTTTCCAAATCCTCAAAAATGATGAAAAATGGCATGCTATAGTATGCCGTTTGAGGCCATGGGCTGAACTTGAACCCACAACCTGTGGCTCACATAGACAGCAGCTTACCACAGAGTGCCACCATGCTCTCTGAGAATCTCCTCAGCTTTCAATCTCTTTCCAGTTCTCTTCTGGATGTTATTCTCCAAAACATGCTGCAGAGTGAAAGTAGGAGGAACTCAGCTGGATTTGAACTCACAACCTCTGGCCCACATGGACATCATCTTAACAAGGGTGCCACTGAGCTCTCAGTGATTTTTAGGTTGTAAGTTATTCTTCTTGGTGTCACTTTTCAAATGGGGCCTTGGGATCATGTACAGAGCATTTGAATGGTTCTGTGCATCAAAGGTGTCTTTAGTGCTTTTAAGTGTCTGCTTGTGTTGGCTTTGATACTCTGGAACCTCTTCCCCGAGGGCAGCAGCCTGACAAAAAACCGTATAGGGGTGTGTGGGGAAAAGCGTGACGGAAAAGCGTGACGGAAAAGCGTGTTTTTCATCATTTTTGACCATGGGCTGTACCCCATCTCAGACGGCATACTATAGCATGCTGTTTTTCATCATTTTTGAGGATTTGAAAAAAAGACGAAAATCACTCGAGACAATGGACTATAGCCCATGGTCTCGGAGTGATTTTCGGTTTTTTTTCAAATCCTTGTTTTTCATCATTTTTGACCATGGGCTGCACCCCATCTCAGACGGCATACTATAGCATGCTGTTTTTCATCATTTTTGAGGATTTGAAAAAAAGACGAAAATCACTCGAGACAATGGACTATAGCCCATGGTCTCAGAGTGATTTTCGTCTTTTTTTCAAATCCTCTTTTTTCATCATTTTTGACCATGGGCTGTACCCCATCTCAGGCGGCATACTATAGCATGCTGTTTTTCATCATTTTTGAGGATTTGAAAAAAAGACGAAAATCACTCGAGACAATGGACTATAGCCCATGGTCTCGGAGTGATTTTCGTTTTTTTTTTCAAATCCTTGTTTTTCATCATTTTTGACCATGGGCTGCACCCCATCTCAGACGGCATACTATAGCATGCTGTTTTTCATCATTTTTGAGGATTTGAAAAATAGACGAAAATCACTCGAGACAATGGACTATAGCCCATGGTCTCAGAGTGATTTTCGTCTTTTTTCCAAATCCTCAAAAATGATGAAAAATGGCATGCTATAGTATGCCGTTTGAGGCCATGGGCTGAACTTGAACCCACAACCTGTGGCTCACATAGACAGCAGCTTACCACAGAGTGCCACCATGCTCTCTGAGAATCTCCTCAGCTTTCAATCTCTTTCCAGTTCTCTTCTGGATGTTATTCTCCAAAACATGCTGCAGAGTGAAAGTAGGAGGAACTCAGCTGGATTTGAACTCACAACCTCTGGCCCACATGGACATCATCTTAACAAGGGTGCCACTGAGCTCTCAGTGATTTTTAGGTTGTAAGTTATTCTTCTTGGTGTCACTTTTCAAATGGGGCCTTGGGATCATGTACAGAGCATTTGAATGGTTCTGTGCATCAAAGGTGTCTTTAGTGCTTTTAAGTGTCTGCTTGTGTTGGCTTTGATACTCTGGAACCCCTTCCCCGAGGGCAGCAGCCTGACAAAAAACTGTATAGGGGTGTGTGGGGAAAAGCGTGACGGAAAAGCGTGACGGACAAGCGTGTTTTTCATCATTTTTGACCATGGGCTGTACCCCATCTCAGACGGCATACTATAGCATGCTGTTTTTCATCATTTTTGAGGATTTGAAAAAAAGACGAAAATCACTCGAGACAATGGACTATAGCCCATGGTCTCGGAGTGATTTTCGTCTTTTTTTCAAATCCTTGTTTTTCATAATTTTTGACCATGGGCTGTACCCCATCTCAGACGGCATACTATAGCATGCTGTTTTTCATCATTTTTGAGGATTTGAAAAAAAGACGAAAATCACTCAAGACAATGGACTATAGCCCATGGTCTCGGAGTGATTTTCTTTTTTTTTTCAAATCCTTGTTTTTCATCATTTTTGACCATGGGCTGCACCCCATCTCAGACGGCATACTATAGCATGCTGTTTTTCATCATTTTTGAGGATTTGAAAAAAAGACGAAAATCACTCGAGACAATGGACTATAGCCCATGGTCTCAGAGTGATTTTCGTCTTTTTTCCAAATCCTCAAAAATGATGAAAAATGGCATGCTATAGTATGCCGTTTGAGGCCATGGGCTGAACTTGAACCCACAACCTGTGGCTCACATAGACAGCAGCTTACCACAGAGTGCCACCATGCTCTCTGATAATCTCCTCAGCTTTCAATCTCTTTCCAGTTCTCTTCTGGATGTTATTCTCCAAAACATGCTGCAGAGTGAAAGTAGGAGGAACTCAGCTGGATTTGAACTCACAACCTCTGGCCCACATGGACATCATCTTAACAAGGGTGCCACTGAGCTCTCAGTGATTTTTAGGTTGTAAGTTATTCTTCTTGGTGTCACTTTTCAAATGGGGCCTTGGGATCATGTACAGAGCATTTGAATGGTTCTGTGCATCAAAGGTGTCTTTAGTGCTTTTAAGTGTCTGCTTGTGTTGGCTTTGATACTCTGGAACCTCTTCCCCGAGGGCAGCAGCCTGACAAAAAACTGTATAGGGGTGTGTGGGGAAAAGCGTGACGGAAAAGCGTGACGGAAAAGCGTGTTTTTCATCATTTTTGACCATGGGCTGTACCCCATCTCAGACGGCATACTATAGCATGCTGTTTTTCATCATTTTTGAGGATTTGAAAAAAAGACGAAAATCACTCGAGACAATGGACTATAGCCCATGGTCTCGGAGTGATTTTCGTCTTTTTTTCAAATCCTCGTTTTTCATCATTTTTGACCATGGGCTGTACCCCATCTCAGACGGCATACTATAGCATTCTGTTTTTCATCATTTTTGAGGATTTGAAAAAAAGACGAAAATCACTCGAGACAATGGACTATAGCCCATGGTCTCGGAGTGATTTTCGTCTTTTTTTCAAATCCTCGTTTTTCATCATTTTTGACCATGGGCTGTACCCCATCTCAGGCGGCATACTATAGCATGCTGTTTTTCATCATTTTTGAGGATTTGAAAAAAAGACGAAAATCACTCGAGACAATGGACTATAGCCCATGGTCTCGGAGTGATTTTCGTCTTTTTTTCAAATCCTCGTTTTTCATCATTTTTGACCATGGGCTGTACCCCATCTCAGACGGCATACTATAGCATGCTGTTTTTCATCATTTTTGAGGATTTGAAAAAAAGACGAAAATCACTCGAGACAATGGACTATAGCCCATGGTCTCAGAGTGATTTTCGTCTTTTTTTCAAATCCTCGTTTTTCATCATTTTTGACCATGGGCTGTACCCCATCTCAGACGGCATACTATAGCATGCTGTTTTTCATCATTTTTGAGGATTTGAAAAAAAGACGAAAATCACTCGAGACAATGGACTATAGCCCATGGTCTCGGAGTGATTTTCGTCTTTTTTTCAAATCCTTGTTTTTCATCATTTTTGACCATGGGCTGTACCCCATCTCAGACGGCATACTATAGCATGCTGTTTTTCATCATTTTTGAGGATTTGAAAAAAAGACGAAAATCACTCGAGACAATGGACTATAGCCCATGGTCTCGGAGTGATTTTCGTCTTTTTTTCAAATCCTCGTTTTTCATCATTTTTGACCATGGGCTGTACCCCATCTCAGACGGCATACTATAGCATGCTGTTTTTCATCATTTTTGAGGATTTGAAAAAAAGACGAAAATCACTCGAGACAATGGACCATAGCCCATGGACTATAGCCCATGGCCCAAGTATGTAGGACTAGAATAGCATGCCAAAGTTTGTGCTATTGCCATTGGGCGTTTAAGTTAAATAACTCAGAAACTACAAAACATTTCAAAGTAAATAGTTCCAGCATGTGTCGCCACAGTAAGCTGAAATATAAAAAGTGTGCATGGAGTTTCTAGGTGAAAGTGATTTTTTGACGTGCCAAAATCTGCCATTGACCCCCAGAATACATTTCTCAAATTTGAAACCACTATATTTCTAAAACTATGAAACATTTCAAAGATTAATTTTCAGCCACCGTAAGATGAACCTAAATATGTCATCATGAATCATAAGCTAAGACCGTAGCATCAGTCTAGCAGCAGATACACTACAGACTACAGAGAGATGTGTCCAAAACTATGGAATGCACTTCAGTCAGAACTACAGACTCACTCCCAATCTTCCACCGTAGTCTGAAAACCAACCTCTTCAGACTCCATCATGGCCCATAGCACTTACCCTAGCCCCTTAGATAGCACTTTATAGTATATATGTATAGTATAGTATGTATAGTTTATATGTATAGATATATGTATAGATATAATATAGATATTCCACTGTTACATTGTTAGCTTACGCATGTTTCACTACTTGTTATGTATGTGATGTATTACCATGGTTTTATTTTGTTGCTTATTGTAGATCGCTCTGGATTAAGAGCGTCTGATAAATGCCGAAATTGTAAATTGTAAATTGTCTACAAAACATGCTCTAAGTTACATAAGTTGAGCCTTTGCATACGCCTGTGAGGTCGTCGAGGGTAGTTTAACCTTTGACCTGTGAGGTCGTCGAGGGTAGTTTAACCTTTGACCTGTAAGGTCGTCAAGGGTAGTTTAACCTTTGACCTGTAAGGTCGTCAAGGGTAGTTTAACCTTTGACCTGTAAGGTCGGCAAGGGTAGTTTGACCTTTGACCTGTAAGGTCGTCAAGGCTAGTTTGACCTTTGACCTGTAAGGTCGTCAAGGCTAGTTTGACCTTTGACCTGTAAGGTCGTCAAGGCTAGGGTAACCTTTGACCTGTAAGGTCGTCAAGGCTAGGGTAACCTTTGACCTGTAAGGTCGTCGAGGCTAGTTTAACCTTTGACCTGTAAGGTCGTCGAGGCTAGTTTGACCTTTGACCTGTAAGGTCGTCAAGGCTAGTTTAACCTTTGACCTGTAAGGTCGTCGAGGCTAGTTTGACCTTTGACCTGTAAGGTCGTCAAGGCTAGTTTGACCTTTGACCTGTAAGGTTGTCAAGGCTAGTTTAACCTTTGACCTGTAAGGTCGTCGAGGCTAGTTTGACCTTTGACCTGTAAGGTCGTCGAGGCTAGTTTGACCTTTGACCTGTAAGGTTGTCAAGGCTAGGTTAACCTTTGACCTGTAAGGTTGTCAAGGCTAGTTTGACCTTTGACCTGTAAGGTTGTCAAGGCTAGGTTAACCTTTGACCTGTAAGGTCGTCGAGGCTATAGGTTGACCTTTGACCTGTAAGGTTGTCAAGGCTAGGTTAACCTTTGACCTGTAAGGTTGTCAAGGCTAGTTTGACCTTTGACCTGTAAGGTTGTCAAGGCTAGTTTGACCTTTGACCTGTAAGGTCGTCAAGGCTAGTTTGACCTTTGACCTGTAAGGTTGTCAATGCTAGGTTAACCTTTGACCTGTAAGGTCGTCGAGGCTATAGGTTGACCTTTGACCTGTAAGGTTGTCAAGGCTAGGTTAACCTTTGACCTGTAAGGTTGTCAAGGCTAGTTTGACCTTTGACCTGTAAGGTTGTTAAGGCTAGGTTAACCTTTGACCTGTAAGGTCGTCAAGGCTAGTTTGACCTTTGACCTGTAAGGTTGTCAAGGCTAGGTTAACCTTTGACCTGTAAGGTCGTCAAGGCTAGTTTGACCTTTGACCTGTAAGGTTGTCAAGGCTAGGTTAACCTTTGACCTGTAAGGTCGTCAAGGCTAGTTTGACCTTTGACCTGTAAGGTTGTCAAGGCTAGGTTAACCTTTGACCTGTAAGGTCGTCGAGGCTAGGTTAACCTTTGACCTGTAAGGTCGTCGAGGCTATAGGTTGACCTTTGACCTGTAAGGTCGTCGAGGCTATAGGTTAACCTTTGACCTGTAAGGTCGTCAATGCTATAGGTTGACCTTTGACCTGTAAGGTCATCAAGGCTATATGTTAACCTTTGACCTGTAAGGTCGTCAAAGCTAGGTTGACCTTTGACCTGCAAGGTCGTCGCGGTACATCAACGTTTCCATCCTGCTAAAAACCACTTGAGGAATTAATGTAAAAACGTCACCATTACTTTAAAAATGAATTTAATTTATTAATACAGTTTATACTTAGAAATGTGTTGCAGAATAAAATAAAACATTGGTTGGTTGGGGGGGGGGGGGGGGGGGGGGTCAATAAATAAAAAGGATGCGAGACACACAGTAAAAGTTAAATGTCGTTTCATATCAAAAGAAAAAACTCTACAGATCAAAAATTATAATTATGATAATAATAATAATAATAATAATAATAAATGGTCTATTAGTAGAAAAATACATTTCAGACAGCATTACAAAGTTGAGGAGAGACAGGCCACGCCTCCTCGCATAGACAGAGACACGCCTCCTCAGAGACAGGCCACGCCTCCTCAGAGACAGGTCACGCCTCCTCAGAGACAGACACGCCTCCTCACATAGAAAGAGACACGCCTCCTCAGAGACAGACACGCCTCCTCGCGCAGCAACGTCTTCTAAAATCAGTTCAAACCAGGAAGCTTTTCTGGGTTTTTTTATTTTATTTTTTGTAAATAAGAATAAAAAGTTTTTTTTTGTATATATTTTTTTCTCTCTCTCTCTCTCTCTCTCTTCTTCTGCTGGCGGTTTAAAAACACCTTCAGTTTGTGTGTGTGTGGGGGGGGGGGGGGGGGGGGGGGGTAAGGAACGATGCTGCCCCACCCAGATATTATGTCCCTTTTATGCCCATATATGGAGTTCTTTGTCAGGCATGCCCAAATATGGAGTCTATGCAGACGTCATAATGATGTCAGATCAGGCCCTGCTCTCTCTCTCTCTCTCTCCCTCTATCTCTCTCTCCCTCTATCTCTCCCTCTCTCTCTCTCCTCCCCCTCTCTCTCTCTCTCCCTCTATCTCTCCCTCTCTCTCTCTCCTCCCCCCTCTCTCTCTCTCCCTCCCTCTATCTCTCTCTCCCTCTATCTCTCCCTCTGTCTCTCTCTCTCCCTCTCTCTCTCCTCCCCTCTCTCTCTCTCTCCCTCCCTCTATCTCTCTCTCCCTCTCTCTCCCTCTATCTCTCCCTCTCTCCCTCTCTCTCTCCTCCCCCCTCTCTCTCCCTCTCCCTCTCTCCTCCCCCCTCTCTCTCTCTCTCTCTACCATTGCATCATTCACATATCGTATAATTTGCGTAAATCGTCCACGAATGTTCTAAGTTATACCGAGTCTATCTCTTCTGTCTCTCTATTATACCTCTCTCTATTCTCTCTATTATACCTCTCTCTATTCTCTCTATTATACCTCTCTCTATTCTCTCTATTATACCTCTCTCTAAATCTCTCTATATATTTTTTAAACAAACATTTTTTTCCTATTTTTTACAAAATAACAAAGATGTACAAAAGTTAATTAACCAAGGCCATTATGCTAGCGGTATGTACAGCTTCATTCTGATTGGCTACAACCCCCCAAGCTTCACTCTGATAGGCTGGGCCTTTTCAACAACCCCCCCAAGCTTCACTCTGATAGGCCGGGCCGTTTCAACAACCCCCCCCAAGCTTCACTCTGATAGGCCGGGCCGTTTCAACAACCCGCCCATACCAGTCTGATGCATAGCAAGATCAAACACCCCCAACCGTCAGTCTGATGCATAGCAAGATCAAACAAACAGAAAGCATTCCATAAAACATTAAACATCTTCATCTGTGTTGAAATGAACAAATCTTCCATTTCCTTAATTATTCTCTCTTTAATACATATATATTATTTATATATATTATTGTAATTATGCTGATATTATAACTGGTATTATAAGGCATCACTGCTCGCAGTGGGAGGGGCTTAATTCATGACCTGAGTCATAGCGGTGGGGAGGGGGGGGGGGCTTAGTCATAGCGGTGTGGGGGGGGCTTCGTCATAGCAGTGGGCGGGGCTTAATGGCCTGAGTCATCGGGCATGCATAGATCTCTATAGACAGCGACAGGGAGAATAGATCTCTATAGACAGCGACAGGGAGAAGGTTGTAGAAGATTTAACCTAGTTACCATTTATAGATCTACAAAACATCAGGGACGGACAGAAAGACAGACAGACAGACAGACAGACAGACAGACAGACAGACAGACAGACAGACAGACAGACAGACAGATTCTAATACTTAACCTTCATTCAGAATAATATTAATATTTATTAGATTTATAAATCTTCTTGATGATCTCACAGACCCTTAACCAGTATGAAAAAACAAGACAATTAGAAATCCATTTCCTAATATTTTACCTCCTTTTTTTTTCCTTTATAAAATTATCTAGAAATGTCAAATTATTCAGATGATTCAGATGATCCAGTCTGCTCATGCATTCCAACAACACTTCCATGTTTTCATATTGGTTTTCATTTTTATTTTTTTATATTTTTTTGCAAGCCGAGAAAGCACCAAATAAAAACACTATGTTTAGAGCGTTCCGGAGTCCGCTCCGGTCCGCTCTACTCCGGTCCGGTTGAGTCCGCTCCGGTCCGCTCTACTCCGGTCCGGTTGAGTCCGCTCCGGTCCGCTCTACTCCGGTCCGGTTGAGTCCGCTCCGGTCCGCTCTAATCAGGTCCGGGTTGAGTCCGCTCCGGTCTGCTCTACTCCGGTCCAGGTTGAGTCCGCTCCGGTCCGCTCTACTCCGGTCCAGGTTGAGTCCGCTCCGGTCCGCTCTACTCCGGTCCGGTTGAGTTCGCTCCATTCAGCTAGACTGATAAGGTTGAGTTCGGTCCATTTTGGTAGAGCGGTCCGGTCCAGTCTTGTCATGCAGTCCACTCCAGTGCAGTCCGCTCCAGTGCGGTCCGCTCCAGTGCAGTCCACTCCAGTGCAGTGCAGCCCGCTCCAGTGTAGTCCGCTCCAGTGCGGTCCGCTCCAGTGCAGTCCGCTCCAGTGCAGTCCGCTCCAGTGCAGTCCGCTCCAGTGCAGTGTAGTCCGCTCCAGTGCAGTCCACTCCAGTGCAGTGTAGTCCGCTCCAGTGCAGTCCACTCCAGTGCAGTGTAGTCCGCTCCAGTGCAGTCCACTCCAGTGCAGTGTAGTCCGCTCCAGTGCAGTCTACTCCAGTGCAGTGTAGTCCGCTCCAGTGCAGTCCACTCCAGTGCAGTGTAGTCCGCTCCAGTGCAGTCCACTCCAGTGCAGTGTAGTCCACTCCAGTGCAGTGTAGTCCGCTCCAGTGCGGTCCGCTCCAGTGCAGTGTAGTCCGCTCCAGTACAGTCCGCTCCAGTGCGGTCCCCTCCAGTTCGGTCCGCTCCAGTGCAGTCCGCTCCAGTGCGGTCCGCTCCAGTGCAGTCCGCTCCAGTCCAGTGTATATTTTGACAGCACATTTTGATTTGGTTTTAGTTATATTCTTGTCGATTAAATGTCATAAGTCTTCAGACTAGGACTTTACACTGGTCTTCAGACTAGGGCTTTATTCAGTGGGCTTCAGACTAGGACTTTACACTGGTCTTCAGACTAGGGCTTTATTCAGTTGTCTTCAGTCTAGAGCTTTATTCTGTGGTCTTCAGTCTAGGGCTTTATTCAGTGGTCTTCAGTCTAGGGCTTAATCAGTGGTCTTCAGACTAGGGCTTTATTCTGAGGTCTTCAGACTAAGGTTTGGTGTTGGGGTCTTCAGTAGTTGACTAGGAGTGGTAGTTTGGGTCTTCAGACTAGGTCTTGGAGTCTTTAGACTAGGGCTTCAGAAGTGGTCGAACAGAACAGACACACAGTTAGCTCCCACCAGGTAGTTCTTCAGTAGTTGGCTTTACGCTGAGGTCTTCAGGCTAGGGCTTTACGCTGAGGTCTTCAGACTAGGGCTTTACGCTGAGGTCTTCATTTCTGGGGCTTTACGCTGAGGTCTTCAGTCTAGGGCTTTACACTGAGGTCTTCAGACTAGGGCTTAGCGTTGGGGACTTCAGTAGTTGACTATTAGTGGTGGTTTTGGGTCTTCAGACTAGGGCTTGGGGTATTCAGACTAGGGCTTGGGGTCTTCAGACTAGGTCTTGGGGTCTTTAGAAGTGGTCTATCAGGACCGACACACAGTTAGCTCCCACCAGGTAGTTGTTCAGTAGTTGACTAGCAGTGGTAGTGGTCTTTAGACTAGGTCTTTAGACTAGGTCTTTAGAAGTGGTCTATCAGGACAGACACACAGTTCGCTCCCACCAGGTAGTTCTTCAGTTAGAAGTGGTCTATCAGGACAGACACACAGTTCGCCCCCACCAGGTAGTTCTTTAGAAGTGGTCTATCAGGACAGACACACAGTTCGCCCCCACCAGGTAGTTCTTTAGAAGTGGTCTATCAGGACCGACACACAGTTCGCCCCCACCAGGTAGTTCTTTAGAAGTGGTCTATCAGAACAGACACACAGTTCGCCCCCACCAGGTAGTTCTTTAGAAGTGGTCTATTCAGGACAGACACACAGTTTGCTCCCACCAGGTAGTTCTTCAGTAGTTGACTATAGTAGTAGTAGTAGTGTTGGGTCTTTAGACTAGGTCTTTAGACTAGGTCTTGGGGTCTTTAGACTAGGTCTTTAGACTAGGTCTTGGGGTATTTAGAAGTGGTCTATCAGGACCGACACACAGTTCGCCCCCACCAGGTAGTTGTTCAGTAGTTGACTATAGTAGTAGTAGTAGTGTTGGGTCTTTAGACTAGGTCTTGGGGTCTTTAGACTAGGTCTTGGGGTCTTTAGAAGTGGTCTATCAGGACCGACACACAGTTCGCCCCCACCAGGTAGTTGTTCAGTAGTTGACTATAGTAGTAGTAGTAGTGTTGGGTCTTTAGACTAGGTCTTGGGGTCTTTAGACTAGGTCTTGGGGTCTTTAGAAGTGGTCTATCAGGACCGACACACAGTTCGCCCCCACCAGGTAGTTCGGGTCTCCAGGGAGAGACTTGTTCTGCCATGTCTTGGGGTCGCCTGGAGGTCACAACAAACACAGGATGAAAGAAGCCCAACATTAATCTCTCAGAATATTTAATGTATGAATAATTATAATATACATACAGTATAATTAATGTATAAATAATATACATACAGTATAAATAATGTAGAAATAATACATAATAAATGTATAAATAATACATAAACATTCTACTCTATGCAGAGAGAAAACCAGCGACTTCAGAAAGGTTTACTGAGGTGAGTTAGTGAACATTATAATACTGTAAACATGTGTTAGAGCAGGGGTTCTCAACCTGTGGGTCGCGACCCCTCGGGAGGTCGCCAAATTATTTTGGGGGTCCCCAAATTATTATTTAAAAAAAAAGGGGGGGGGGGGGTTGGTTGGGGTTTGCAACTGAATGGCTGGAAAGTGGAAATGAAGAGTTTACATATAGTACACATATACAGTACACGTTCCCTAATGATTATATCTGGTTTCAGTATTTATTTATGGTGTAGTGTCTCTTATTACGGTTATTGTAGCAGTCAATTTAGATTGGGGGGGGGGGGGCGGGGGTCGGGAGGGGGCGGGGCGGGGGTCCAGAGACATTGCCAAAGCATTTCCGGGGGTCCCCGGCCAAAACGTTGAGAAACCCTGTGTTAGAGAACATTCTAATCAAACAGACGACACAGAGAATGACGACACAATGACGACACAATGACACTCAACACACAGTGTAAATATGACAGGTATCTCAGTGATCATTTTGATCAGTACAGATTGCTGTAGATCAGTGGCCCGCGGGCCTAAAACCTTGCGGGCTGAACTAGTGAGTTTTGCTGAGTAGTGGAGGAGTTAATGCAGAAAATTAAGCTGAGCAAAACTCCAAAAGTTAATCTTCTTAACTCCTCCACTAGAGTGGCCCCTGAGCCATGAGAAGCCTGTCTATAGTGGATACACTTATAGTTTCATTAGATAGATATTCCACTGTTAGCTTCTTAAACTTGATTCGTGATGACTATCTTTATGTATTTAATGTGTTAACATGTTGTGTTGTTCTTGCTTACTGTAAATTGAGCGTCTGATAAAACACTGTAAATTGAAGTGCCTCTCAGCCTACAACTGTATGTTGTTCTTTGGCCAATGTGTATTTTAATGGTAGCCCAACTTTACTGCAGACAGACAGACAGACAGACAGACAGACAGACAGACAGACAGACAGACAGACAGACAGACAGACAGACAGGCAGGCCGACAGACAGACAGACAGACAGACAGACAGACAGACAGACAGACAGACAGACAGACAGACAGACAGACAGACAGACAGACAGACAGGTCGTACCCGACTTGGAGTCGGAGGATTTTAGAGCAAAAGACCAACCGTCTGGGGTCATGGAGGCACAGTGAGGCAGGCGCAGTTCCACCGGCTTCAGAAACCTGAGGCCGTGAGGTCCACACATCACCAGGGGGCTGAGGAGGGTCTCCCCTAAAACACACACAAACACACTGTGAGGTCCACACATCACCAGGGGGCTGAGGAGGGTCTCCCCTAAAACACACACACACACACTGTGAGGTCCACACATCACCAGGGGGCTGAGGAGGGTCTCCCCTAAAACACACACACACACACTGTGAGGTCCACACATCACCAGGGGGCTGAGGAGGGTCTCCCCTAAAACACACACACACACACTGTGAGGTCCACACATCACCAGGGGGCTGAGGAGGGTCTCCCCTAAAACACACACACACACACTGTGAGGTCCACACATCACCAGGGGGCTGAGGAGGGTCTCCCCTAAAACACACACACACACACACACACACACACACACACACACACACACACACACACACACACACACACACACACACACACACACACACACACACACACACACACACACTGTGAGGTCCACACATCACCAGGGGGCTGAGGAGGGTCTCCCCTAAAACACACACACACACACACACACACACACACACACACACACACACACACACACACACACACACACACACACACACACACACACACACACACACACACACACACACACACACACACACACTGTGAGGTCCACACATCACCAGGGGGCTGATGAGGGTCTCCCCTAAAACAGGATCAAGGAGATGGGTGGCACACATCAAGACTGTGGTTCAAAAAGTTTTATTTCAAACCATATGACAAACGTTTGGGCTACCCAGCCTTCATCAGTGTGGAGTGTGACTGAATGTTGGTTCCTTTTAAGGAGTGGTGACGGTGCAGGTGCACACAATCACCGCTGATCACCTCCTATCACACCCGATGGATAAACACAGATTGGGGCTGATGTGATACAGTCTCTGTTAGCAGGCAATAATGTGACTAGCAATTACATCTCGAAATATGCATATATATACAAATCAAAACAATTGTAGGATTGTTTAAACATAGCTAATGTAGGTCGACTGAGGACATCAGGCTGTTTTTGCCGTTCATAGATCAGTTACATACATTAGAGTAAAGCATCATTCTTTTTTTATACCGTTAATAGCAACCATCCAATATAACATGTGCGTGGCATCGGGGAGGCGGGTATGCCCATAATATCCCTATTGCGGGATTAGTTTAAATTTGTAAATAGTAAGTAGTAAATAGTAGATAGTAGATAGTAGAAAATAGTAATTAATATAAGGGGTGGCCAGGCAAAGTGCCTTTTTGGGCCACGGACGTCGCCAATGTCCCGATGCCATTCACAAGAACGGAGACATGTTACATTCCTCATTCATGCCTAAAGGAAAAAGGGTTTTTAAACAGTATATCCATTAACATTCCCTTTGTAGTAATAATCTTTCATGGTTTCCACCTCTGCGGTTGAGCCATACCTTCTCAATGCCTATACATTTCAAGTCTTCAACTTTGTGGCCATGTTCACAGAAGTGGCGTGCCACGGGTGACGTGATGTCAGCCTGTTTAATGCTGCTTCTGTGTTCATTGAGCCTGATTTTCAGTTTGCGGGACGTTTGACCAATATAATGTTTGTTGCATGGGCACAGGTTATTAAAGATCATATTCTATACTCTTTGTCTGTGTGTGAATTATGGAAAGTCTCCGTTTTAATCATATTGGCACAAGAGGTACATGATCTACATGGGAATCTATCAGTATTGGTTCAGGTGTCTTTATATGCATGTCAGCCTTCACAAGTCGGTCTCTTAGACGATGAAGGCTGGATAGCCCAAACGTTTGTCATATGGTTTGAAATAAAACTTTTTGAACCACAGTCTTAGACTGGCATAGTGTCGACCCCTTACCCCTGTGTGGGATCACTGGTTAGACTGGCATAGTGTCGACCCCTTACCCCTGTGTGGGATCACTGGTTAGACTGGCATAGTGTCGACCCCTTACCCCTGTGTGGGATCACTGGTTGGACTGGCATAGTGTCGACCCCTTACCCCTGTGTGGGATCGTTGGTTAGACTGCCATAGTGTCGACCCCTTACCCCTGTGTGGGATCGCTGGTTAGACTGGCATAGTGTCGACCCCTTACCCCTGTGTGGGATCGCTGGTTAGACTGGCATAGTGTCAACCCCTTCCTTACCCCTGTGTGGGATCACTGGTTAGACTGGCATAGTGTCGACCCCTTCCTTACCCCTGTGTGGGATCGCTGGTTAGACTGGCATAGTGTCGACCCCTTCCTTACCCCTGTGTGGGATCGCTGGTTAGACTGGCATAGTGTCGACCCCTTACCCCTGTGTGGGATCACTGGTTAGACTGGCATAGTCGCCGATACTGATATGACCCGATATGACAAATAAGGGCCGATCCGATACTTTTCCCGATACCGTATACAGTGTCGGGAAACACACTTACAACTCTAACACACTATGGACTACCGTACAAAGATCCAATGACTTACTGTGTGTGAAGTTTGGTCACATATTATCGCACACGAGGAAGAAGAACCTCTAAAACCGAACAACCGAACTGTGATGACCTTTACCTGGTCATTTTAGTCGACTAAATCTACAGTAGATTTAGTCGACTAAAATGTATTTTGGTGGGCCTTGATGCCGTCGTAATGACTGATGTTACACTTGCTGAAAATACCCGATCTACAAGCTCGCAGCGCGACGTCCCACACACACACACACACACACACACACACACACACACACACACACACACACACACACACACACACACACACACACTGTGAGGTCCACCCAGACTCTTCTCTAAAACACCCTGGACAACGCTCCACATGTCCCAGACTCTTCTCCCTTCTCTAAAACACCCTGGACAACACTCCACACGTCCCAGACCCTTCTCCCTTCTCTAAAACACCCTGGACAATGCTCCACACGTCCCAGACTCTTCTCCCTTCTCTAAAACACCCTGGACAACACTCCACACGTCCCAGACCCTTCTCCCTTCTCTAAAACACCCTGGACAACACTCCACACGACCCAGACGTGTGGAGCGTTGTCCAGGGTGTTTTCGCGACGTACCTTTCTCCTTGTCCAGTGGGGGCAGGATGGAGTTGTCTCGGCAGACCTTGAAGTAGACCTCCTGCTCCACGCTGTGCTCTATCGCCCCCTGGGGGATGATGATGGAAACGCCCGTCTCGATGGAGGACAGCACCCCCCCGTTGCTGTTGAAGATTCCCCTCGCCGTGGCGACCACCGTGTGGCCTTCATCATCCTCATCATCCTCCAGGGCGCTGGGGCTGCGCGCACACACACGCACGCCCACGCACGTACGCACGCGCGCACACACACGCACGCCCACGCACGTACGCACGCGCGCACACACACGCACGCCCATGTGCACGCACGTACGCACGCGCGCACACACACACACACACGCACGCACACACGCATGTGCGCGCACACACACACACGCACGCCCACGCACGTACGCACGCGCGCACACACACGCACGCACGTACGCACGCGCGCACACACACACACGCCCATGCGCACGCACGTACGCACGCGCGCACACACACACACACACGCACGCACACACGCATGTGCGCGCACACGCACGCACGCACGCACGCACGCATGCATGCATACACACACACACACAGACACACGCACAAAAACACACACAAACACACACACACGAATAATGTCACCTTTTTATTAGGCCTGAACTCCAATAGTGGATCTCTTACGGCCGAGCTACAGCAGGCTTTTCAAACGCATACCGTAAACACACTCTTAGATCCAGTCCTATTTTAAAGTCTGAGTATGCAGGGCTCACGTGGCTCAGTGTGATGTAGACTGTAGATACATTAGTATTAGCATTAGTACATTAGTATGCAGGGATCAGTGTGATATAGACTGTAGATACATTAGTATGCAGGGATCAGTGTGATATAGACTGTAGATACATTAGTATGCAGGGATCAGTGTGATATAGACTGTAGATACATTAGTATGCAGGGATCAGTGTGATATAGACTGTAGATACATTAGTATGCAGGGATCAGTGTGATATAGACTGTAGATACATTAGTATGCAGGGATCAGTGTCATATAGACTGTAGATACATTAGTATGCAGGGATCAGTGTGATATAGACTGTAGATACATTAGTATGCAGGGATCAGTGTGATATAGACTGTAGATACATTAGTATGCAGGGATCAGTGTCATATAGACTGTAGATACATTAGTATGCAGGGATCAGTGTGATATAGACTGTAGATACATCCGCGCACACACACACACACACGCACGCACACACGCATGTGCGCGCACACACACACACACACGCACGCCCACGCACGTACGCACGCGCGCACACACACGCTCACTGGTTAGACTGGCATAGTGTCAACCCCTTACCCCTGTGTGGGATCACTGGTTAGACTGGCATAGTGTCTACCCCTTACCCCTGTGTGGGATCACTGGTTAGACTGGCATAGTGTCGACCCCTTACCCCTGTGTGGGATCACTGGTTAGACTGGCATAGTGTCGACCCCTTACCCCTGTGTGGGATCGTTGGTTAGACTGCCATAGTGTCGACCCCTTACCCCTGTGTGGGATCGCTGGTTAGACTGGCATAGTGTCGACCCCTTACCCCTGTGTGGGATCGCTGGTTAGACTGGCATAGTGTCGACCCCTTACCCCTGTGTGGGATCGCTGGTTAGACTGGCATAGTGTCAACCCCTTCCTTACCCCTGTGTGGGATCACTGGTTAGACTGGCATAGTGTCGACCCCTTACCCCTGTGTGGGATCACTGGTTAGACTGGCATAGTGTCGACCCCTTACCCCTGTGTGGGATCACTGGTTAGACTGGCATAGTGTCGACCCCTTACCCCTGTGTGGGATCGCTGGTTAGACTGGCATAGTGTCGACCCCTTCCTTACCCCTGTGTGGGATCACTGGTTAGACTGGCATAGTGTCGACCCCTTCCTTACCCCTGTGTGGGATCACTGGTTAGACTGGCATAGTGTCGACCCCTTCCTTACCCCTGTGTGGGATCGCTGGTTAGACTGGCATAGTGTCAACCCCTTCCTTACCCCTGTGTGGGATCGCTGGTTAGACTGGCATAGTGTCAACCCCTTCCTTACCCCTGTGTGGGATCACTGGTTAGACTGGCATAGTGTCGACCCCTTCCTTACCCCTGTGTGGGATCGCTGGTTAGACTGGCATAGTGTCGACCCCTTACCCCTGTGTGGGATCGCTGGTTAGACTGGCATAGTGTCGACCCCTTACCCCTGTGTGGGATCGCTGGTTAGACTGGCATATTCGCCGATACTGATATGACCCGATATGACAAATAAGGGCCGATCCGATACTTTTCCCGATACCGTATACAGTATCGGGAAACACACTTACAACTCTAACACACTTTGGACTGCCGTACAAAGATCCAATGACTTACTGTGTGTGAAGTTTGGTCACATATTATCGCACACGAGGAAGAAGAACCTCTAAAACCGAACAACCGAACTGTGATGACCTTTACCTGGTCATTTTAGTCGACTAAATCTACAGTAGATTTAGTCGACTAAAATGTATTTTGGTGGGCCTTGATGCCGTCGTAATGACTGATGTTACACTTGCTGAAAATACCCGATCTACAAGCTCGCAGCGCGACGTGTTGTGAGCTTGTAGATCGGGCATTTTCAGCATGCAACCAAGCGTAAAATGACTCATACTGGATCAGTATGTTTAGTCTTAGTTTTAGTCATCGTAGCTTAGTTCTCATTTAGTTTCCATTGAGTTTTCCTCAGTGGAAAAAGGTAGTCGGCGAACATTTTTCGTCTTAGTTTTAGTCGACGAAATCAACACTGGAGTGGTCAGTCCCAGTGGACAGAGGAGTGGTCAGTCCCAGTGGACAGAGGAGTGGTCAGTCCCAGTGGACAGAGGAGTGGTCAGTCCCAGTGGACAGAGGAGTGGTCAGTCCCAGTGGACAGAGGAGTGGTCAGTCCCAGTGGACAGAGGAGTGGTCAGTCCCAGTGGACAGAGGAGTGGTCAGTCCCAGTGGACAGAGGAGTGGTCAGTCCCAGTGGACAGAGGAGTGGTCAGTCCCAGTGTTGTTTTTGGCAGCAAATTTAGTTTTTAGTTTTAGTCATAGTCTCTTGAATAGAGACACATTTTAGTCACCTGGAATGTTTTAGTGTTAGTCCAGTTTTAATCAACTAAATAACTAAATAAGATTTTAGTCTACAGTTGATTTAGTCGACTAAAATGTATTTTGTCGGGCCTTGATGCCGTCGTAATGACTCACAACGCGTTGTGAGCTTGTAGATCTGCTATTTTCAGTATGAAACCAAGTGTAAAATGACTCATACTGGATCTCTGGTCCACTAGTCCCCTCCTGACATTTTAGTCTAGTTTTCGTCTTAGCTTTAGTCGACGAAATCAACACTGGTCAGCTACTGGACTCACCTGACGGGGACGGCCTTGCTGACCGCCGTGTTGATGTTGTTGTGGTGAGCGGTGGACTGCAGGTACTTGGGTCGGTTGTCCAGCGTCCGAGGGAAGGTGTCCAGGCCGCTGTCGTGGTCCTGGTGCTGGGGGGAGGAGGAGTGGTGCTCCTGGGGCTGGGGGGACGACTCGTTGCTAGGCAACAGGTTGTGGTTGAACTTGGGGCTCTCGAACTTGCGCTCGAAGGGCCTGGCGGCGCCGCTGGTGTACGGCTTGGGCACGTAACGGCTGTAGGAGGTCTGGGAGAGGGGCGTGGCCTTGGGGGGCGGGGCCGGGGGGGCGGCGGCGTCCGTGGTGACCCCGTTGACCCCCCCTCCCCCACCGATGGGGGACTTGTCGCCCCCTCCCCCCCCCACTCCTCCTCGGGGCGACAGGTAGCCCCCTCCCCCCTGGGGCGGGGTCGTACCTCCACCTCCCCCCCCGGGGGGTCTCGGGTTGGGGGACGCCATGGGCTCGGCTACGGAGTTCACTGTTAGAGACACAGAGCAGAAGGTTAGGGTTGGGGGACGCCATGGGCTCGGCTACGGAGTTCACTGTTACAGACACAGAGCAGAAGGTTAGGGTTGGGGGACGCCGTGGGCTCGGCTACGGAGTTCACTGTTACAGACACAGAGCAGAAGGTTAGGGTTGGGGGACGCCATGGGCTCGGCTACGGAGTTCACTGTTACAGACACAGAGCAGAAGGTTAGGGTTGGGGGACGCCATGGGCTCGGCTACGGAGTTCACTGTTACAGACACAGAGCAGAAGGTTTAGGGTTGGGGGACGCCATGGGCTCGGCTACGGAGTTCACTGTTAGAGACACACAGCAGAAGGTTTAACGTCATTAACACCTTAATTGCCCAGGGTTATTTAATCCATTAAATCAGAGGTTATTTAATCCATTAATTATAGCGCCCAGTCGATTTATAGCAACGGAGCACATTTACCGACGGACCGGATGTTGTTCCGGATGTGGCTGAAGTAGCTAGATGTAGCCAAAACACTCTAGAGGGTGTGTCTGTAGCAGCTAGATGTAGCCAAAACACTCTAGAGGATGTGTCTGTAGCAGCTAGATGTAGCCACGCCTCTAGAGGATGTGTCTGTAGCAGCTAGATGTAGCCACACCACTCTAGAGGATGTGTCTGTAGCAGCTAGATGTAGCCAAAACACTCTAGAGGATGTGTCTGTAGCAGCTAGATGTAGCCACGCCTCTAGAGGATGTGTCTGTAGCAGCTAGATGTAGCCAAAACACTCTAGAGGATGTGTCTGTAGCAGCTAGATGTAGCCAAAACACTCTAGAGGATGTGTCTGTAGCAGCTAGATGTAGCCACACCTCTAGAGGATGTGTCTGTAGCAGCTAGATGTAGCCACACCACTCTAGAGGATGTGTCTGTAGCAGCTAGATGTAGCCACACCTCTAGAGGATGTGTCTGTAGCAGCTAGATGTAGCCACACCTCTAGAGGATGTGTCTGTAGCAGCTAGATGTAGCAGCTAGATGTAGCCAAAACACTCTAGAGGATGTGTCTGTAGCAGCTAGATGTAGCCACACCTCTAGAGGATGTGTCTGTAGCAGCTAGATGTAGCCACACCTCTAGAGGATGTGTCTGTAGCAGCTAGATGTAGCCAAAACACCCTAGAGGATGTGTCTGTAGCAGCTAGATGTAGCCACACCTCTAGAGGATGTGTCTGTAGCAGCTAGATGTAGCCACACCTCTAGAGGATGTGTCTGTAGCAGCTAGATGTAGCCACACCACTCTAGAGGATGTGTCTGTAGCAGCTAGATGTAGCCACACCACTCTAGAGGATGTGTCTGTAGCAGCTAGATGTAGCCAAAACACCCTAGAGGATGTGTCTGTAGCAGCTAGATGTAGCCACACCTCTAGAGGATGTGTCTGTAGCAGCTAGATGTAGCCACACCACTCTAGAGGATGTGTCTGTAGCAGCTAGATGTAGCCACACCTCTAGAGGATGTGTCTGTAGCAGCTAGATGTAGCCACACCTCTAGAGGATGTGTCTGTAGCAGCTAGATGTAGCCACACCACTCTAGAGGATGTGTCTGTAGCAGCTAGATGTAGCCACACCTCTAGAGGATGTGTCTGTAGCAGCTAGATGTAGCCACACCTCTAGAGGATGTGTCTGTAGCAGCTAGATGTAGCCACACCACTCTAGAGGATGTGTCTGTAGCAGCTAGATGTAGCCACACCTCTAGAGGATGTGTCTGTAGCAGCTAGATGTAGCCACACCTCTAGAGGATGTGTCTGTAGCAGCTAGATGTAGCCACACCACTCTAGAGGATGTGTCTGTAGCAGCTAGATGTAGCCACACCTCTAGAGGATGTGTCTGTAGCAGCTAGATGTAGCCACACCACTCCAGAGGCGATCGACAACAACGGGAGGTAAGAATAAATCTATCGCGACTAGCGACTGGACAGCGGAGGGCCGTCTAACACAGGATGTTTTTTATAATTAGACGGGATGATTTAGATCGCGGGTTGTTAACGTTTTAAGATTTTCGTTGTGGTCGGCTAAACAGGGGGGGGAACATTTTCGATGACGTCTCGCTGTTGCACAACATCGAGTATTGCACAACAGGCGCTTCCAGGCTGTGGAGCGATGCTCCCAGGCTGTGGAGCGATGCTCCCAGGCTGTGGAGCGATGCTCCCAGGCTGTGGAGCGATGCTCCCAGGCTGTGGAGCGATGCTCCCAGGCTGTGGAGCGATGCTCCCAGGCTGTGGAGCGATGCTCCCAGGCTGTGGAGCGATGCTCCCAGGCTGTGGAGCGATGCTCCCAGGCTGTGGAGCGACGCTCCCAGGCTGTGGAGCGATGCTCCCAGGCTGTGGAGCGATGCTCCCAGGCTGTGGAGCGATGCTCCCAGGCTGTGGAGCGACGCTCCCAGGCTGTGGAGCGATGCTCCCAGGCTGTGGAGTGATGCGATCGGTTTTCATATCAATAAACTTGTAGAATAAAATGTATTCTAGGATTGTATGTTTTTTCCTCTGTCTTATCTGTACTAAATACATTATATTCTATTGTAATAATGTATTCATGTGTGGCATAGACTTAAATTGTTGGGTGGCATAAGGTCAGTTTGGGCAGAGTGTTGGGTGGCATAAGGTCAGTTTGGGCAGAGTGTTGGGTGGCATAAGGTCAGTTTGGGCAGAGTGTTGGGTGGCATAAGGTCAGTTTGTGCAGAGTGTTGGGTGGCATAAGGTCAGTTTGGGCAGAGTGTTGGGTGGCATAAGGTCAGTTTGGGCAGAGTGTTGGGTGGCATACGGTCAGTTTGGGCAGAGTGTTGGGTGGCATAAGGTCAGTTTGGGCAGAGTGTTGGGTGGCATAAGGTCAGTTTGGGCAGAGTGTTGGGTGGCATAAGGTCAGTTTGGGCAGAGTGTTGGGTGGCATAAGGTCAGTTTGGGCAGAGTGTTGGGTGGCATAAGGTCAGTTTGGGCAGAGTGTTGGGTGGCATAAGGTCAGTTTGGGCAGAGTGTTGGGTGGCATAAGGTCAGTTTGGGCAGAGTGTTGGGTGGCATAAGGTCAGTTTGGGCAGAGTGTTGGGTGGCATAAGGTCAGTTTGGGCAGAGTGTTGGGTGGCATAAGGTCAGTTTGGGCAGAGTGTTGGGTGGCATAAGGTCAGTTTGGGTAGCCCCCTCCCCCCTGGGGCGGGGTCGTACCTCCACCTCCCCCCCCGGGGGGTCTCGGGTTGGGGGACGCCATGGGCTCGGCTACGGAGTTCACTGTTAGAGACACAGAGCAGAAGGTTAGGGTTGGGGGACGCCATGGGCTCGGCTACGGAGTTCACTGTTACAGACACAGAGCAGAAGGTTAGGGTTGGGGGACGCCGTGGGCTCGGCTACGGAGTTCACTGTTACAGACACAGAGCAGAAGGTTAGGGTTGGGGGACGCCATGGGCTCGGCTACGGAGTTCACTGTTACAGACACAGAGCAGAAGGTTAGGGTTGGGGGACGCCATGGGCTCGGCTACGGAGTTCACTGTTACAGACACAGAGCAGAAGGTTTAGGGTTGGGGGACGCCATGGGCTCGGCTACGGAGTTCACTGTTAGAGACACACAGCAGAAGGTTTAACGTCATTAACACCTTAATTGCCCAGGGTTATTTAATCCATTAAATCAGAGGTTATTTAATCCATTAATTATAGCGCCCAGTCGATTTATAGCAACGGAGCACATTTACCGACGGACCGGATGTTGTTCCGGATGTGGCTGAAGTAGCTAGATGTAGCCAAAACACTCTAGAGGGTGTGTCTGTAGCAGCTAGATGTAGCCAAAACACTCTAGAGGATGTGTCTGTAGCAGCTAGATGTAGCCACGCCTCTAGAGGATGTGTCTGTAGCAGCTAGATGTAGCCACACCACTCTAGAGGATGTGTCTGTAGCAGCTAGATGTAGCCAAAACACTCTAGAGGATGTGTCTGTAGCAGCTAGATGTAGCCACGCCTCTAGAGGATGTGTCTGTAGCAGCTAGATGTAGCCAAAACACTCTAGAGGATGTGTCTGTAGCAGCTAGATGTAGCCAAAACACTCTAGAGGATGTGTCTGTAGCAGCTAGATGTAGCCACACCTCTAGAGGATGTGTCTGTAGCAGCTAGATGTAGCCACACCACTCTAGAGGATGTGTCTGTAGCAGCTAGATGTAGCCACACCTCTAGAGGATGTGTCTGTAGCAGCTAGATGTAGCCACACCTCTAGAGGATGTGTCTGTAGCAGCTAGATGTAGCAGCTAGATGTAGCCAAAACACTCTAGAGGATGTGTCTGTAGCAGCTAGATGTAGCCACACCTCTAGAGGATGTGTCTGTAGCAGCTAGATGTAGCCACACCTCTAGAGGATGTGTCTGTAGCAGCTAGATGTAGCCAAAACACCCTAGAGGATGTGTCTGTAGCAGCTAGATGTAGCCACACCTCTAGAGGATGTGTCTGTAGCAGCTAGATGTAGCCACACCTCTAGAGGATGTGTCTGTAGCAGCTAGATGTAGCCACACCACTCTAGAGGATGTGTCTGTAGCAGCTAGATGTAGCCACACCACTCTAGAGGATGTGTCTGTAGCAGCTAGATGTAGCCAAAACACCCTAGAGGATGTGTCTGTAGCAGCTAGATGTAGCCACACCTCTAGAGGATGTGTCTGTAGCAGCTAGATGTAGCCACACCACTCTAGAGGATGTGTCTGTAGCAGCTAGATGTAGCCACACCTCTAGAGGATGTGTCTGTAGCAGCTAGATGTAGCCACACCTCTAGAGGATGTGTCTGTAGCAGCTAGATGTAGCCACACCACTCTAGAGGATGTGTCTGTAGCAGCTAGATGTAGCCACACCTCTAGAGGATGTGTCTGTAGCAGCTAGATGTAGCCACACCTCTAGAGGATGTGTCTGTAGCAGCTAGATGTAGCCACACCACTCTAGAGGATGTGTCTGTAGCAGCTAGATGTAGCCACACCTCTAGAGGATGTGTCTGTAGCAGCTAGATGTAGCCACACCTCTAGAGGATGTGTCTGTAGCAGCTAGATGTAGCCACACCACTCTAGAGGATGTGTCTGTAGCAGCTAGATGTAGCCACACCTCTAGAGGATGTGTCTGTAGCAGCTAGATGTAGCCACACCACTCCAGAGGCGATCGACAACAACGGGAGGTAAGAATAAATCTATCGCGACTAGCGACTGGACAGCGGAGGGCCGTCTAACACAGGATGTTTTTTATAATTAGACGGGATGATTTAGATCGCGGGTTGTTAACGTTTTAAGATTTTCGTTGTGGTCGGCTAAACAGGGGGGGGAACATTTTCGATGACGTCTCGCTGTTGCACAACATCGAGTATTGCACAACAGGCGCTTCCAGGCTGTGGAGCGATGCTCCCAGGCTGTGGAGCGATGCTCCCAGGCTGTGGAGCGATGCTCCCAGGCTGTGGAGCGATGCTCCCAGGCTGTGGAGCGATGCTCCCAGGCTGTGGAGCGATGCTCCCAGGCTGTGGAGCGATGCTCCCAGGCTGTGGAGCGATGCTCCCAGGCTGTGGAGCGATGCTCCCAGGCTGTGGAGCGACGCTCCCAGGCTGTGGAGCGATGCTCCCAGGCTGTGGAGCGATGCTCCCAGGCTGTGGAGCGATGCTCCCAGGCTGTGGAGCGACGCTCCCAGGCTGTGGAGCGATGCTCCCAGGCTGTGGAGTGATGCGATCGGTTTTCATATCAATAAACTTGTAGAATAAAATGTATTCTAGGATTGTATGTTTTTTCCTCTGTCTTATCTGTACTAAATACATTATATTCTATTGTAATAATGTATTCATGTGTGGCATAGACTTAAATTGTTGGGTGGCATAAGGTCAGTTTGGGCAGAGTGTTGGGTGGCATAAGGTCAGTTTGGGCAGAGTGTTGGGTGGCATAAGGTCAGTTTGGGCAGAGTGTTGGGTGGCATAAGGTCAGTTTGTGCAGAGTGTTGGGTGGCATAAGGTCAGTTTGGGCAGAGTGTTGGGTGGCATAAGGTCAGTTTGGGCAGAGTGTTGGGTGGCATACGGTCAGTTTGGGCAGAGTGTTGGGTGGCATAAGGTCAGTTTGGGCAGAGTGTTGGGTGGCATAAGGTCAGTTTGGGCAGAGTGTTGGGTGGCATAAGGTCAGTTTGGGCAGAGTGTTGGGTGGCATAAGGTCAGTTTGGGCAGAGTGTTGGGTGGCATAAGGTCAGTTTGGGCAGAGTGTTGGGTGGCATAAGGTCAGTTTGGGCAGAGTGTTGGGTGGCATAAGGTCAGTTTGGGCAGAGTGTTGGGTGGCATAAGGTCAGTTTGGGCAGAGTGTTGGGTGGCATAAGGTCAGTTTGGGCAGAGTGTTGGGTGGCATAAGGTCAGTTTGGGCAGAGTGTTGGGTGGCATAAGGTCAGTTTGGGCAGAGTGTTGGGTGGCATAAGGTCAGTTTGGGCAGAGTGTTGGGTGGCATAAGGTCAGTTTGGGCAGAGTGTTGGGTGGCATAAGGTCAGTTTGGGCAGAGTGTTGGGTGGCATAAGGTCAGTTTGGGCAGAGTGTTGGGTGGCATAAGGTCAGTTTGGGCAGAGTGTTGGGTGGCATAAGGTCAGTTTGGGCAGTGTTGGGTGGCATAAGGTGAACTTACCCTCATTAGGGCTCAGTTTGGGCAGAGTGTTGGGTGGGACGAGGGCATTGGACGGTCCATAGTGGGAGACGGGGCTAATCATCTGAGACAGGCCGTCATATCTCCGCTCGTTCGGACTCACTTTGTCCACAGACTCAGCCCTAAACGCAAACACACACACGCACACGCACACACACGCACGCACGCACGCACGCACGCACACACGCACACACAGGTTTTATTTACAGTACATAACACACCAGTGCTTGTATAGGGAACACTAGTAACACTATAAAAAGATAATTGACAAACAAAACAACAACACACAGATGGCTCAAATCAAATAATTTGCGTTGACTGAGGAGGACTAAAGGACGTCTCCACGGATTACTTGACTCATCGACTTCCAGGGGACGACCTTTAGGGTGGCCGTACACTAGCATTTTTGACGCTCGGGGGGTGCCTGACTCAATCGGGAGCGATTCTCGGGCATAAATTATCGTCTAGTGTGAGTGCATAAAACTCCGAGAAGAGTAAGCAGGATTTAGAAAGGGCAGAGGATGCATAGATCAAATATTCGCACTCCGAAATATTATTGAACAATGCACAGAGTGGAATGTGCCATTGTTTGTCAATTTCATTGACTTTAAGAAGGCGTTTGACAGCATCCCCCGCGAAACCCTATGGAAGATCCTGCAGTCATATGGAATCCCCCATAAAATGACCTCAATAATAGGGATGTTTTATGACCATTTTGAATGCAGTGTCATACTCGGCAATACCACCTCTGAGTCTTTCCCTGTACGATCTGGAGTTCGCCAAGGCTGCATCCTCTCACCAATCCTCTTCCTGACTGCCATCGATTGGACTATGCGAAAAACAACAGCTGAAAAGCGTCAAGGCATCCAGTGGACCTTCTCTGACCATCTTGAGGATATTGACTTTGCTGATGACCTCGCTGTTCTGTCCACAAATGCAAAACATCTGCAGGAAAAAACAAATCGACTCACCAAATACGCTCTACAGACAGGCCTCTACAGACAGGCCTCATCATTAATACCACCAATAAGCTCTACAGACAGGCCTCTACAGACAGGCCTCCTCATTAATACTCTACAGACAGGCCTCTACAGACAGGCCTCCTCATTAATACTCTACAGACAGGCCTCCTCATTAATACTCTACAGACAGGCCTCCTCATTAATACTCTACAGACAGGCCTCATCATTAATACTCTACAGACAGGCCTCTACAGACAGGCCTCATCAATAATACCACCAATACGCTCTACAGACAGGCCTCTACAGACAGGCCTCCTCATTAATACTCTACAGACAGGCCTCCTCATTAATACTCTACAGACAGGCCTCCTCATTAATACTCTACAGACAGGCCTCATCATTAATACTCTACAGACAGGCCTCATCATTAATACTCTACAGACAGGCCTCCTCATTAATACTCTACAGACAGGCCTCTACAGACAGGCCTCCTCATTAATACCACCTCTACAGACAGGCCTCCTCATTAATACTCTACAGACAGGCCTCTACAGACAGGCCTCATCATTAATACCACCTCTACAGACAGGCCTCCTCATTAATACTCTACAGACAGGCCTCTACAGACAGGCCTCATCATTAATACCACCTCTACAGACAGGCCTCCTCATTAATACTCTACAGACAGGCCTCTACAGACAGGCCTCATCATTAATACCACCTCTACAGACAGGCCTCTACAGACAGGCCTCTACAGACAGGCCTCCTCATTAATACTCTACAGACAGGCCTCTACAGACAGGCCTCTACAGACAGGCCTCCTCATTAATACTCTACAGACAGGCCTCCTCATTAATACTCTACAGACAGGCCTCCTCATTAATACTCTACAGACAGGCCTCATTATTAATACTCTACAGACAGGCCTCCTCATTAATACTCTACAGACAGGCCTCCTCATTAATACTCTACAGACAGGCCTCCTCATTAATACTCTACAGACAGGCCTCCTCATTAATACTCTACAGACAGGCCTCCTCATTAATACTCTACAGACAGGCCTCCTCATTAATACTCTACAGACAGGCCTCCTCATTAATACTCTACAGACAGGCCTCCTCATTAATACTCTACAGACAGGCCTCCTCATTAATACTCTACAGACAGGCCTCATCATTAATACTCTACAGACAGGCCTCCTCATTAATACTCTACAGACAGGCCTCCTCATTAATACTCTACAGACAGGCCTCCTCATTAATACTCTACAGACAGGCCTCCTCATTAATACTCTACAGACAGGCCTCCTCATTAATACTCTACAGACAGGCCTCCTCATTAATACTCTACAGACAGGCCTCCTCATTAATACTCTACAGACAGGCCTCCTCATTAATACTCTACAGACAGGCCTCCTCATTAATACTCTACAGACAGGCCTCCTCATTAATACTCTACAGACAGGCCTCTACAGACAGGCCTCCTCATTAATACTCTACAGACAGGCCTCATCATTAATACTCTACAGACAGGCCTCCTCATTAATACTCTACAGACAGGCCTCCTCATTAATACTCTACAGACAGGCCTCCTCATTAATACTCTACAGACAGGCCTCCTCATTAATACTCTACAGACAGGCCTCTACAGACAGGCCTCCTCATTAATACTCTACAGACAGGCCTCATCATTAATACCACCTCTACAGACAGGCCTCATCATTAATACTCTACAGACAGGCCTCCTCATTAATACTCTACAGACAGGCCTCCTCATTAATACTCTACAGACAGGCCTCCTCATTAATACTCTACAGACAGGCCTCCTCATTAATACTCTACAGACAGGCCTCCTCATTAATACTCTACAGACAGGCCTCATCATTAATACTCTACAGACAGGCCTCCTCATTAATACTCTACAGACAGGCCTCCTCATTAATACTCTACAGACAGGCCTCCTCATTAATACTCTACAGACAGGCCTCATCATTAATACTCTACAGACAGGCCTCCTCATTAATACTCTACAGACAGGCCTCCTCATTAATACTCTACAGACAGGCCTCATCATTAATACTCTACAGACAGGCCTCATCATTAATACTCTACAGACAGGCCTCCTCATTAATACTCTACAGACAGGCCTCCTCATTAATACTCTACAGACAGGCCTCCTCATTAATACTCTACAGACAGGCCTCCTCATTAATACTCTACAGACAGGCCTCATCATTAATACTCTACAGACAGGCCTCCTCATTAATACTCTACAGACAGGCCTCCTCATTAATACTCTACAGACAGGCCTCATCATTAATACTCTACAGACAGGCCTCCTCATTAATACTCTACAGACAGGCCTCCTCATTAATACTCTACAGACAGGCCTCCTCATTAATACTCTACAGACAGGCCTCATCATTAATACTCTACAGACAGGCCTCATCATTAATACTCTACAGACAGGCCTCCTCATTAATACTCTACAGACAGGCCTCCTCATTAATACTCTACAGACAGGCCTCATCATTAATACTCTACAGACAGGCCTCCTCATTAATACTCTACAGACAGGCCTCCTCATTAATACTCTACAGACAGGCCTCCTCATTAATACTCTACAGACAGGCCTCATCATTAATACTCTACAGACAGGCCTCATCATTAATACTCTACAGACAGGCCTCCTCATTAATACTCTACAGACAGGCCTCCTCATTAATACTCTACAGACAGGCCTCCTCATTAATACCACCTCTACAGACAGGCCTCCTCATTAATACTCTACAGACAGGCCTCCTCATTAATACTCTACAGACAGGCCTCCTCATTAATACTCTACAGACAGGCCTCATCATTAATACTCTACAGACAGGCCTCATCATTAATACTCTACAGACAGGCCTCCTCATTAATACTCTACAGACAGGCCTCATCATTAATACTCTACAGACAGGCCTCCTCATTAATACTCTCTACAGACAGGCCTCCTCATTAATACTCTACAGACAGGCCTCCTCATTAATACTCTACAGACAGGCCTCCTCATTAATACTCTACAGACAGGCCTCCTCATTAATACTCTACAGACAGGCCTCCTCATTAATACTCTACAGACAGGCCTCCTCATTAATACTCTACAGACAGGCCTCTACAGACAGGCCTCCTCATTAATACTCTACAGACAGGCCTCCTCATTAATACTCTACAGACAGGCCTCCTCATTAATACTCTACAGACAGGCCTCATCATTAATACTCTACAGACAGGCCTCCTCATTAATACTCTCTACAGACAGGCCTCCTCATTAATACTCTACAGACAGGCCTCCTCATTAATACTCTACAGACAGGCCTCCTCATTAATACTCTACAGACAGGCCTCCTCATTAATACTCTACAGACAGGCCTCATCATTAATACTCTACAGACAGGCCTCCTCATTAATACTCTCTACAGACAGGCCTCATCATTAATACTCTACAGACAGGCCTCCTCATTAATACTCTACAGACAGGCCTCCTCATTAATACTCTACAGACAGGCCTCCTCATTAATACTCTACAGACAGGCCTCATCATTAATACTCTACAGACAGGCCTCATCATTAATACTCTACAGACAGGCCTCCTCATTAATACTCTACAGACAGGCCTCCTCATTAATACTCTACAGACAGGCCTCCTCATTAATACTCTACAGACAGGCCTCCTCATTAATACTCTACAGACAGGCCTCCTCATTAATACCACCTCTACAGACAGGCCTCATCATTAATACTCTACAGACAGGCCTCCTCATTAATACCACCTCTACAGACAGGCCTCCTCATTAATACTCTACAGACAGGCCTCCTCATTAATACTCTACAGACAGGCCTCCTCATTAATACTCTACAGACAGGCCTCCTCATTAATACTCTACAGACAGGCCTCATCATCAACACCACCACACAGACACGCATCACCATAAATGATGAACCGCTTGAAGTCGTTGACGGCTTTGTGTATTTAGGAAGCCTGTTTAGGAAGGACAATGGTGCACAGAAAGACATCCAGCGCAGACTTGGTCAAGCACGCAGCACCTACACAAGACTCCATAACATCTGGAAATCCAACACCTACAGTCTCAAAACCAAGATCCGCTTATACAACACCCTGGTCAAGCCGGTGCTACTGTACGGGTCTGAGTGCTGGCGTATAACCAAGTGCGACATGAGCAAGGTCAGCTCCTTCCACAATGGCTGCCTGAGGAAGATCTGCCGTATATTCTGGCCCAACAAAATCTCCAACAAAGACCTGTACATAAAGACTGGCTGCCGAGACGTCACCACAGAAGTTAAGCACCGTCGCCTAAAATGGCCACGTTGGACACGTACTCCGAATGCCCCCAGAGCGGATCCCCAAAGTGGCCCTCAGATGGACACCCCCAGGGAAAATGAAACGAGGCCGACCTAAAATCACCTGGCGCAGAACGGTAGAGGCTGAACTGCTGGAGATGGGTCTCTCATGGGGCACGGTGCAACTGGTTGCCAAAGTCTGTGATAGGTGGAGGAACATTATAGATGCATTATGCCCCATTGGGGGCGAAGAGCATAAGTAAGTAAGTAAGTGAGTGCATAAAAGATCCAATCGTAATCCCTCCGATCTGCTTGGGGCCGCTCACAGCGCGATCGGGATCGGCCCGATCAACATCAAGAATGTTTGATATTTGCTCTGCCCCGCTCCGATTATCCTATAGTGGGTGGTGCTATCAGATTATCCTGTAGTGTGTGGTGCTATCAGATTATCCTGTAGTGTGTGGTGCTATCAGATTATCCTGTAGTGTGTGGTGCTATCAGATTATCCTGTAGTGTGTGGTGCTATCAGATTATCCTGTAGTGTGTGGTGCTATCAGATTATCCTGTAGTGTGTGGTGCTATCAGATTATCCTGTAGTGGGTGGTGCTATCAGATTATCCTGTAGTGGGTGGTGCTATCAGATTATCCTGTAGTGTGTGGTGCTATCAGATTATCCTATAGTGGGTGGTGCTATCAGATTATCCTATAGTGGGTGGTGCTATCAGATTATCCTGTAGTGTGTGGTGCTATCAGATGATCCTGTAGTGTGTGGTGCTATCAGATTATCCTGTAGTGTGTGGTGCTATCAGATGATCCTGTAGTGTGTGGTGCTATCAGATTATCCTGTAGTGTGTGGTGCTATCTGATTATCCTGTAGTGTGTGGTGCTATCAGATTATCCTGTAGTGGGTGGTGCTATCAGATTATCCTGTAGTGTGTGGTGCTATCAGATTATCCTGTAGTGTGTGGTGCTATCAGATTATCCTGTAGTGTGTGGTGCTATCAGATTATCCTGTAGTGTGTGGTGCTATCAGATTATCCTGTAGTGGGTGGTGCTATCAGATTATCCTGTAGTGTGTGGTGCTATCAGATTATCCTGTAGTGGGTGGTGCTATCAGATTATCCTGTAGTGTGTGGTGCTATCAGATGATCCTGTAGTGTGTGGTGCTATCAGATTATCCTGTAGTGTGTGGTGCTATCAGATTATCCTGTAGTGTGTGGTGCTATCAGATTATCCTGTAGTGGGTGGTGCTATCAGATTATCCTGTAGTGTGTGGTGCTATCAGATGATCCTGTAGTGTGTGGTGCTATCAGATTATCCTGTAGTGTGTGGTGCTATCAGATGATCCTGTAGTGTGTGGTGCTATCAGATTATCCTGTAGTGTGTGGTGCTATCAGATTATCCTGTAGTGGGTGGTGCTATCAGATTATCCTGTAGTGTGTGGTGCTATCAGATTATCCTGTAGTGTGTGGTGCTATCAGATTATCCTGTAGTGGGTGGTGCTATCAGATTATCCTATAGTGTGTGGTGCTATCAGATTATCCTATAGTGGGTGGTGCTATCAGATGATCCACTAGGTGGTGCTATCAGATTTCAGATTGAAAAAAATAGTGTAAGGCCACCTTGAGGCCACCTTTAGGGTCGGACAGAGTTCCAAGGGACAAATTTGTTCAATGCAAAATGCTGCGTTCAAGTTCAGGAGACTAAGGAAAACAAGCAATTCTCCTGAATGCTGCCTGCCTTCTGGTACGGCATGGAAAGGAAAGGACAGGCATTTGCATTTCTTCCGCGAGGGTGATGCTGCATTCGGGGTAAAGGCCTACCTGTTGTAACCGTAGGGCGTAGCTAAGCGGTTGATTGGCTGGCTGCCGACGGCCATCTTGCTGTCGAAGCTCCGCCTATCGAAGTAGGACAGCTGCTTCCTGTAGAGCTCCTCGTCCTCCACGTCGGGCTCGTAGTGGTTGGAGCGAAGACCCGGGTCCGGATCCTCTGGAGCGGATCTGGAGCCGGCTTTCTGAGGCTCCGGCACCGCCCTGCAGTGAGGGGCGGACGCACGTCTGGGAACGTTAGGACCATGACCTGGGTGTGTGTGTGTGTGTGTGTGTGTGTGTGTGTGTGTGTGTGTGTGTGTCTCTAGAACCTTCTGAGAACATTAGGACAGTGGTTCACAAAGAAGTGGGGTCCGGGGACCCCCAGGGGTCCTTGAGGGAGTTCCAGGGGGTCCCCAGATAAATGATAGTATGGAACCAAATCCTTATGGGTGTGTAACTGCACTGCGACGCGTTTTGACCTCTTGTAGATCGGTTATTTTTGCCACGACATAAATATGCATATGTAAATTATAGTCCTAGTTCTAGAGGCCCTCTGGCCCTCTCCGCCCTGGTCGTTGTAGTTGCATCTCTCTGCCACTAGGGGGAACACAGACACCAGTAGCTGGTTGTAGTTGCATGTATCTACCTGTAGGTGGCCTTGTCCTGCTCCAGGTTACTGAGGGAGTTGGCTTTAGAGACCGGAGCTGGTGGAGTTGGAGCTGTGACACCACCAGGGGGCGCTGTGGCGGGAGGAGGCTGTGAACACATCTTAATGTTAATACCACTGAACCACACCACCAGGGGGCGCTGTGGCGGGAGGAGGCTGTGAACACATCTTAATGTTAATACCACTGAACCACACATCACAGTTACACACACAGTTATAATTTGTTATATAGGCTATAATATATTTCTTACCCTGGGACTATATTTATTTATAATATTATACTAACCCGTAAAGGCGTAGAGGACTATATATATTTATATATATGTATAATATATTTCTTACCCTGGGTGTCTCCGCCCCGTCCTTGGCTCCGCGGTCCACAGACACAGACCTCTTGTTCTCAAACATCTTGACTCTGTTGAGCACCGACTGGGGCTTCATGGCAGGGTCGTCTTCGCCCAGACCCGGACCGCGACCCAGACCCAGGCCCGGCTCCGCCCCGGGCCCCCCGCCGGGCCCCCCACCGGGGCCCCCACCGGGCCCCCCACCGGGCCCCCCGGGGGAGGCCAGACCCTCCGAGGGTTTAGGAGAGAGAGCCGGAGGCTCCGAGGAGCTGTAGCCCCGCCCCCCGGTGGGAGGGGCCAGGCCGGGGTTGTAGGCGGGCCTCAGAGCAGCGGAGGGGGAGGAGTCTCCGGCGTAATACTGCTTGGAATGAGGTCAAAGGTCTTTATAGTTAACAAAAACTGTCGAGAAATACCATTATTTTAGTTAACAAAAACTAAAATAAAAAACCTTTTCGTTAACTGAAATAAATAAAAACTAGAATTAAATTAATGAATAAACGATGACTGTGTTTAAAAAAACTAAGTAACACATTATAGACAAAATGCCCTTAGTTTTAGTCCATGTGGTTTTGGTGGTTCATAAAGTGACTGAATACATTTTTAAATGCCGTCTTTTTTAAACGTTTTTTACTACACGATACTTACCAATTCAACCTGACAAATAACCCAATAACCCAATAACCCAATAACCCAATAACCCAATAATCCAATAACCCTAACCCAACGTATTTAACTAAACTAAAACTTACAAACACTAAAGATGTGCTATTTTTAACCCGTCCGTTTAAACTAATTAAACTAACTAAAACTACATAGCATTTTCAAAAATAAAAACTAATCTAAACTAGAAAATATGAATTAGGAATTAGGAAAATATATATATATAAATATTACAAAACGCAAACTAAAGTTAAATGAAAACTCTCTCTGGGGGGGGGGGGGGGGGGGTACTAACCTTGTTGGGGTCCGGCGAGCGTGGCGAGCTGGCGAGGAATCCGCCGTGCGTTTCATTGGCGTCGTAGGGCGAGCGGAGGCCCCCCCCTCCACCCCCGCCCCCCGTGGGCAGCGGGGGCGGCGGCTCGTCGTAGCGGATCGGCGGCGGTTTGCCGAGGCGCGGCGGCCTGCCGTCGTAAGCCCCGCCCCCCTGGGGGGGAAGGGTGGGGCTGTAGTCCCGGCCCGGCCCGTCCTCATAGGGCGAGCGTGGTGGGTAAGTCCCGCCCCCCTCGTAGGGAGACCACTGCTCGTTGTAGAGCGGCCTATCAGAACACTGCTCGTTGTACAGCGGCCTATCGTAGTGCAGCTGCGAAGGCTTGGCTCCGCCTCCTCCATCGTAGCCGTACGGCGGGTATGGCTGCTTGTCCTGGACGATAATAAGAACAATAACATTAACAATAATAACAATAACAAATATAGCTGCAAGCAGCGATAAGGCGGGACCAAGAAAGAAGACAATACGCAATAAGCACAATATGCACAAATAAGACTGACGAGCTGAGTTGTCAGTACCCGGATTTGAACACAACCTTGTGGTCTGAAGGCAAGAGCTCTACTGACTGAGCTACACGGAGATAATAAGTTACTACATTTTAAACAGTAACATCATTCAGTGTTTTGGTAACAAGTATGTGTGTCCTCATTTTGGGCATGTCATTATCCATTTCTACAGTGTGTTCATGTTTTCACGTACAAACTTCTCTTCAACCGGGATTTCAGATAATGGTCCATAGATTGTGTGTAGAACGTTTCACGCAAATTGCTCAAGGCAGAAAATCATTTTTCAAACTGCTCAAAATGGCGGAAAATCTGAGGGCGGAGCTTACTCGTCAAAGTGACATGTGTTCCCCATGAGTCAAGGAACATGTGAAAACAAGTGCCATGAATTTTCGCCAAACAAAGCATGAGTTGGAGTAAGACTGCTTTCAGTGCTATTTGGCATGACCCTCTACTATACTGTAAAGTGACAAAAGCATATGACGCTGCATGTATGTATTAGAGGCAGAAGAAGAATTTTCACAAACCAGCAATTTTCATTTGCTCATAAAAACTTCATTTTTTCACTTTAAAAAAATGTACTGCAATTATTTTGTACGTATAGGTCCAAAGTTCAAATATAGACGTATTTGTGCATTTTGATCAAAGATTCTGGGAGGAGATACATTTTAACTGTTTTTCCATATAATTCAAAATGGTGGGTGATCTAAAGGGCAAAGGTCAAAAGTCAGAACACGAAAGTTGTTCGGCATGAGGAGACACATATGTGTATCAAAGTGTCATTGCCAACGGTCAAACGGTTCATGAGTTATGCGCATTCAAAGTTTGCATTTTCAATTGAGTGCTATAGCGCCACCCTTTGGCCAATGGTCATAGGCTTCGCATAGTCACCGTTTGACATGGCCCTCTACCAGATTCCCGCGTTTCGCAAAAAACGACTGCACGGTTCAGCCAGAACTGCTATTTTTTGCGGAAGAAGAAGAAGAAGAAGAAGAAGAAGAAGAAGAAGAAGAAGAAGAAGAAGAAGAAGAAGAAGAAGAAGAAGAAGAAGAAGAAGAAGAAGAAGAAGAAGAAAATAAAACACAAAAACAATAAGTGACCAAAGTCACTTTGTGACTTCTTGGTCCCTTAATAATCACCTGGAAGCTGCTGTAGGAGGATAATAATAATAATAATAATCACCTGGAAGCTGCTGTAGGAGGATAATAATAATAATAATCACCTGGAAGCTGCTGTAGGATAATAATAATAATCACCTGGAAGCTGCTGTAGGAGGATAATAATAATAATCACCTGGAAGCTGCTGTAGGAGGATAATAATAATAATAATCACCTGGAAGCTGCTGTAGGATAATAATAATAATAATAATCACCTGGAAGCTGCTGTAGGATAATAATAATAATAATAATCACCTGGAAGCTGCTGTAGGAGGATAATAATAATAATAATAATAATCACCTGGAAGCTGCTGTAGGAGGATAATAATAATAATAATCACCTGGAAGCTGCTGTAGGAGGATAATAATAATAATAATAATAATCACCTGGAAGCTGCTGTAGGAGGATAATAATAATAATAATAATCACCTGGAAGCTGCTGTAGGAGGATAATAATAATAATAATAATAATAATCACCTGGAAGCTGCTGTAGGAGGATAATAATAATAATAATAATAATAATAATAATAATAATCACCTGGAAGCTGCTGTAGGAGGACGAGGCCTTCAGGACATGGTTGACTCTCACCGGATCCTCCATGCTGTACTTGTACATCTGAGAACACACGTTTTCATTGGTTAGTTGATTGATTGATTGATTGATTGATTGATTGATTGATTGAATACTTTACAAATTATGGGCACTGTATTTTGCCCGTAAACCTCAAGTTTAGCAGCTTATACAGTAATATACGGTAATATACAGTTAATATACGGTAATATACAGTTAATATACGGTAATATACAGTAATATACAGGTGTGATGGTACAATTCGGGAGTTTACCGGAGTTTGTTGTAAAGTTTAACGTGAGTTTCCTGTAATATACACATCCGTATTCCATGCTTTTTGTGCAGTGTTATTAGTCAGAAATGAACAGTCAGACAGTCTAAAAGGATGAATGTAAACAGTACAGTACAGTACAGTACAGTACAGTACAGTACAGTACAGTACAGTACAGTACAGTACAGTACAGTACAGTACAGTACAGTACAGTACAGTCAGACACTCTAAATGGTCTAGGATAAAAGGATCACAGAAACAAGTCCTGGCGGTCTTGTTTCCATGTTGCTAGCATTAGGAGCCATGCAGAGCACCAATCAGGCAGGCAGCAAATGGGAGAGGGGCCCGGTGTCTGGGTGGGCAGGCAGGCAGCCAATGGGAGAGGGGGCCGGTGTCTGGGTGGGCAGGCAGGCAGCCAATGAGAGAGGGGGCCCGGTGTCTGGGTGGGCAGGCAGGCAGCAAATGGGAGAGGGGCCTGGTGTCTGGGTGGGCGGGCAGGCAGCCAATGAGAGAGGGGGCCCGGTGTCTGGGTGGGCAGGCAGGCAGCCAATGAGAGAGGGGGCCCGGTGTCTGGGTGGGCGGGCAGGCAGCCAATGGGAGGGCCCGGTGGCTGCGTGGGCAGGCCAAGCCCCGCCCACCGAGAGGAAACATTGAAGCCAAATGGACATGGTGGTGAAAGGAGGAAGTGCAGCTCTGCAGCGCCACTACATGGACATGGTGGTGAAAGGAGGTAGTGCAGCTCTGCAGCGCCACTACATGGACATGGTGGTGACAGTAGGTAGTGCAGCTCTGCAGCGCCACTACATGGACATGGTGGTGAAAGGAGGTAGTGCAGCTCTGCAGCAGCACTGGGCCAATCCAGAGCCATCTAATAGAAGAGTTAGGACATTGAGGGGGCAGAAACCGTGCGCTCGAGCGCTGTTCATGCAGCCTGAAACTGGGACAAGCTGGAGTTGATACATTGTTTTCAACAAGGGCGGCGCAAATAAGAGCTATTTTAAGAATGTGTGCAACATGACAGCTGTTTTAAAGTATTGTACAATAACAACTAAAGTCTCTTTAATGTTTATGTTGTACTATTAATAAAAAACAACCTAAAATAAAGGGATTTAAGATCATTAAAGCTGGGCTGTTGCCCTGATATGAGTCCAATGCATTTCTGCCTACTTCCGGTCCAGGACTTGTCCCAGTTGGATGTCCCCATTCTCAATAGAAGTCTATGTAGGAGAGCCGCCATTGGACTGAAGCCAATAGAAGTCTATGTAGGAGAGCCTCCATTGGACTGAAGCCAATAGAAGTCTATGTAGGAGAGCCTCCATTGGACTGAAGCCAATAGAAGTCTATGTAGGAGAGCCTCCATTGGACTGAAGCCAATAGAAGTCTATGTAGAAGAGCCGCCATTGGACTGAAGCCAATAGACGTCTATGTAGGAGAGCCTCCATTGGACTGAAGCCAATAGAAGTCTATGTAGGAGAGCCTCCATTGGACTGAAGCCAATAAAAGTCTATGTAGGAGAGCCTCCATTGGACTGAAGCCAATAGAAGTCTATGTAGGAGAGCCTCCATTGGACTGAAGCCAATAGAAGTCTATGTAGGAGAGCCGCCATTGGACTGAAGCCAATAGAAGTCTATGTAGGAGAGCCGCCATTGGACTGAAGCCAATAGAAGTCTATGTAGGAGAGCCGCCATTGGACTGAAGCCAATAGAGCGTCGCAGTCCCGCCCCCTACCATGGACCAGGAAATGAATCCCAATGCATTTTTTCCCATAGACATTTCAAAAAGTATTTATTTAAAGACGGTTACGCCGCGGACAAAGCCAACTCGAGTCGTGACAACTCATGACAACACAAACAATATTTTGGACCAAACAAATAATTACAAAGAAGAAAAACAACAAAAAAGTGTTGTAATCCAGAGCCATCTAATAGAAGAGTTAGGACATTGAGGGGGCAGAAACCGAGCGCTCGAGCGCTGTTCATGCAGCCTGAGAATCATTTCCTGGTCCATGGTAGGGGGCGGGACTGCGACGCTCTATAGAAGTCTATGTAGAAGAGCCTCCATTGGACTGAAGCCAATAGAAGTCTATGTAGAAGAGCCTCCATTGGACTGAAGCCAATAGAAGTCTATGTAGGAGAGACCTCCATTGGACTGAAGCCAATAGAAGTCTATGTAGAAGAGCCTCCATTGGACTGAAGCCAATAGAAGTCTATGTAGGAGAGCCTCCATTGGACTGAAGCCAATAGAAGTCTATGTAGGAGAGCCGCCATTGGACTGAAGCCAATAGAAGTCTATGTAGGAGAGCCTCCATTGGACTGAAGCCAATAGAAGTCTATGTAGGAGAGCCTCCATTGGACTGAAGCCAATAGAAGTCTATGTAGGAGAGCCTCCATTGGACTGAAGCCAATAGAAGTCTATGTAGGAGAGCCTCCATTGGACTGAAGCCAATAGAAGTCTATGTAGGAGAGCCTCCATTGGACTGAAGCCAATAGAAGTCTATGTAGGAGAGCCTCCATTGGACTGAAGCCAATAGAAGTCTATGTAGGAGAGCCTCCATTGGACTGAAGCCAGTAGAAGTCTATGTAGGAGAGCCTCCATTGGACTGAAGCCAATAGAAGTCTATGTAGGAGAGCCTCCATTGGACTGAAGCCAATAGAAGTCTATGTAGGAGAGCCTCCATTGGACTGAAGCCAATAGAAGTCTATGTAGGAGAGCCTCCATTGGACTGAAGCCAATAGAAGTCTATGTAGGAGAGCCTCCATTGGACTGAAGCCAATAGAAGTCTATGTAGGAGAGCCTCCATTGGACTGAAGCCAATAGAAGTCTATGTAGGAGAGCCTCCATTGGACTGAAGCCAATAGAAGTCTATGTAGGAGAGCCTCCATTGGACTGAAGCCAATAGAAGTCTATGTAGGAGAGCCTCCATTGGACTGAAGCCAATAGAAGTCTATGTAGGAGAGCCTCCATTGGACTGAAGCCAATAGAAGTCTATGTAGGAGAGCCTCCATTGGACTGAAGCCAATAGAAGTCTATGTAGGAGAGCCTCCATTGGACTGAAGCCAATAGAAGTCTATGTAGGAGAGCCTCCATTGGACTGAAGCCAATAGAAGTCTATGTAGGAGAGCCTCCATTGGACTGAAGCCAATAGAAGTCTATGTAGGAGAGCCTCCATTGGACTGAAGCCAATAGAAGTCTATGTAGAAGAGCCTCCATTGGACTGAAGCCAATAGAAGTCTATGTAGGAGAGCCTCCATTGGACTGAAGCCAATAGAAGTCTATGTAGGAGAGCCTCCATTGGACTGAAGCCAATAGAAGTCTATGTAGGAGAGCCTCCATTGGACTGAAGCCAATAGAAGTCTATGTAGGAGAGCCTCCATTGGACTGAAGCCAATAGAAGTCTATGTAGGAGAGCCTCCATTGGACTGAAGCCAATAGAAGTCTATGTAGGAGAGCCTCCACTGGACTGAAGCCAATAGAAGTCTATGTAGGAGAGCCTCCATTGGACTGAAGCCAATAGAAGTCTATGTAGGAGAGCCTCCATTGGACTGAAGCCAATAGAAGTCTATGTAGGAGAGCCTCCATTGGACTGAAGCCAATAGAAGTCTATGTAGGAGAGCCTCCATTGGACTGAAGCCAATAGAAGTCTATGTAGGAGAGCCTCCATTGGACTGAAGCCAATAGAAGTCTATGTAGGAGAGCCTCCATTGGAGGAGGGAGATGGGGGAGGAGCCTCCATTGGACTGAAGCCCAATGAAGTGAACACTGTTCACGAAGGCTCAGTCGAATTGAATGCAATTGACCTATAGGCTCCCCAAACTGCGATGGTCCAATCACAGCTAAGCATAACATGCGGGTCAGACAAACCTCTCCACCAATAGTTTTCCTATATGTTAAAACATTGTTTTAAAAAAAAGAAATGTCACGCACATATTTTTCCAGTGCATACGGCAGGCCTTGTTGACGGATTTGGAATGAATGAGCCCGGCTGGAAAGTGTCTAAGTGGGCGTGTCTAAGTGAGAGAGGGCGGGGCTTAGCTAAAAGGTGAATTCTATGGCGTAAATACAGCCCCAAAGGGGCGGAGCCAACCACTTTTTCCGAAACCCGGAAGAAGGCGTGAAAACACCTCATGTGCTGCTGTGAGTAACTCACTGCTCTCTACTGCCCCCTATCTGTAGGGTGAGTAACTCACTGCTCTCTACTGCCCCCTATCTGTAGGGTGAGTAACTCACTGCTCTCTACTGCCCCCTATCTGTAGGGTGAGTAACTCACTGCTCTCTACTGCCCCCTATCTGTAGGGTGAGTAACTCACTACTCTCTACTGCCCCCTATCTGTAGAGTGAGTAACTCACTGCTCTCTACTGCCCCCTATCTGTAGGGTGAGTAACTCACTACTCTCTACTGCCCCCTATCTGTAGAGTGAGTAACTCACTGCTCTCTACTGCCCCCTATCTGTAGGGTGAGTAACTCACTGCTCTCTACTGCCCCCTATCTGTAGGGTGAGTAACTCACTACTCTCTACTGCCCCCTATCTGTAGGGTGAGTAACTCACTGCTCTCTACTGCCCCCTATCTGTAGGGTGAGTAACTCACTACTCTCTACTGCCCCCTATCTGTAGGGTGAGTAACTCACTGCTCTCTACTGCCCCCTATCTGTAGAGTGAGTAACTCACTACTCTCTACTGCCCCCTATCTGTAGGGTGAGTAACTCACTGCTCTCTACTGCCCCCTATCTGTAGAGTGAGTAACTCACTGCTCTCTACTGCCCCCTATCTGTAGGGTGAGTAACTCACTGCTCTCTACTGCCCCCTATCTGTAGGGTGAGTAACTCACTGCTCTCTACTGCCCCCTATCTGTAGGGTGAGTAACTCACTGCTCTCTACTGCCCCCTATCTGTAGGGTGAGTAACTCACTACTCTCTACTGCCCCCTATCTGTAGGGTGAGTAACTCACTACTCTCTACTGCCCCCTATCTGTAGAGTGAGTAACTCACTGCTCTCTACTGCCCCCTATCTGTAGAGTGAGTAACTCACTACTCTCTACTGCCCCCTATCTGTAGGGTGAGTAACTCACTGCTCTCTACTGCCCCCTATCTGTAGAGTGAGTAACTCACTGCTCTCTACTGCCCCCTATCTGTAGGGTGAGTAACTCACTACTCTCTACTGCCCCCTATCTGTAGAGTGAGTAACTCACTGCTCTCTACTGCCCCCTATCTGTAGGGTGAGTAACTCTCTACTGCCCCCTATCTGTAGAGTGAGTAACTCACTGCTCTCTACTGCCCCCTATCTGTAGGGTGAGTAACTCACTGCTCTCTACTGCCCCCTATCTGTAGAGTGAGTAACTCACTACTCTCTACTGCCCCCTATCTGTAGAGTGAGTAACTCACTGCTCTCTACTGCCCCCTATCTGTAGGGTGAGTAACTCACTGCTCTCTACTGCCCCCTATCTGTAGAGTGAGTAACTCACTACTCTCTACTGCCCCCTATTTGTAGGGTGAGTAACTCTCTACTGCCCCCTATCTGTAGGGTGAGTAACTCACTGCTCTCTACTGCCCCCTATCTGTAGGGTGAGTAACTCACTGCTCTCTACTGCCCCCTATCTGTAGGGTGAGTAACTCACTACTCTCTACTGCCCCCTATCTGTAGAGTGAGTAACTCACTGCTCTCTACTGCCCCCTATCTGTAGAGTGAGTAACTCACTGCTCTCTACTGCCCCCTATCTGTAGGGTGAGTAACTCACTGCTCTCTACTGCCCCCTATCTGTAGAGTGAGTAACTCACTGCTCTCTACTGCCCCCTATCTGTAGGGTGAGTAACTCACTACTGCCCCCTATCTGTAGGGTGAGTAACTCACTGCTCTCTACTGCCCCCTATCTGTAGGGTGAGTAACTCACTGCTCTCTACTGCCCCCTATCTGTAGGGTGAGTAACTCACTGCTCTCTACTGCCCCCTATCTGTAGGGTGAGTAACTAACTGCTCTCTACTGCCCCCTATCTGTAGAGTGAGTAACTCACTGCTCTCTACTGCCCCCTATCTGTAGAGTGAGTAACTCACTGCTCTCTACTGCCCCCTATCTGTAAGGTGAGTAACTCACTACTCTCTACTGCCCCCTATCTGTAGGGTGAGTAACTCACTGCTCTCTACTGCCCCCTATCTGTAGGGTGAGTAACTCACTGCTCTCTACTGCCCCCTATCTGTAGGGTGAGAAACTCACTGCTCTCTACTGCCCCCTATCTGTAGGGTGAGTAACTCACTGCTCTCTACTGCCCCCTATCTGTAGAGTGAGTAACTCACTGCTCTCTACTGCCCCCTATCTGTAGGGTGAGTAACTCACTACTCTCTACTGCCCCCTATCTGTAGGGTGAGTAACTCACTACTCTCTACTGCCCCCTATCTGTAGGGTGAGTAACTCACTGCTCTCTACTGCCCCCTATCTGTAGGGTGAGTAACTCACTGCTCTCTACTGCCCCCTATCTGTAGGGTGAGTAACTCACTGCTCTCTACTGCCCCCTATCTGTAGGGTGAGTAACTCACTGCTCTCTACTGCCCCCTATCTGTAGAGTGAGTAACTCACTGCTCTCTACTGCCCCCTATCTGTAGGGTGAGTAACTCTCTACTGCCCCCTATCTGTAGGGTGAGTAACTCACTACTCTCTACTGCCCCCTATCTGTAGGGTGAGTAACTCTCTACTGCCCCCTATCTGTAGGGTGAGTAACTCACTACTCTCTACTGCCCCCTATCTGTAGGGTGAGTAACTCACTACTGCCCCCTATCTGTAGGGTGAGTAACTCACTACTGCCCCCTATCTGTAGGGTGAGTAACTCCATGCAAGTGGACGGGAGTCTCTATTATTCATAGTCATAACTCTATGGCAGTGGTTCCCAAAGTGGGGTCCGGGGACCCCCAGGGGTCCTTGAGGGAGTTCCAGGGGGTCCCCAGCTAAATGATAGTTAGGAACCAAATGGACCCTTATGGTACTGTAACTCTGAGAGTGTAACACATAGAACCAAATGGACCCTTACAGGTCTGTAACTCTGAGAGTGTACAAATGGAACCAAATGGACCCTTATGGGTCTGTAACTCTGAGAGTGTACAAATGGAACCAAATGGACCGTTTTGGGTCTGTAACTCTGAGAGTGTACAAATGGAACCAAATGGACCCTTATGGGTCTGTAACTCTGAGAGTGTACAAATGGAACCAAATGGACCCTTATGGGTCTGTAACTCTGAGAGTGTACAAATGGAACCAAATGGACCCTTATGGGTCTGTAACTCTGAGAGTGTAACACATAGAACCAAATGCAAATGGACCCTTATGGGTCTGTAACTCTGAGAGTGTACAAATGGAACCAAATGGACCCTTATGGGTCTGTAACTCTGAGAGTGTACAAATGGAACCAAATGGACCCTTATGGGTCTGTAACTCTGAGAGTGTACAAATGGAACCAAATGGACCGTTTTGGGTCTGTAACTCTGAGAGTGTACAAATGGAACCAAATGGACCCTTATGGGTCTGTAACTCTGAGAGTGTACAAATGGAACCAAATGGACCCTTATGGGTCTGTAACTCTGAGAGTGTACAAATGGAACCAAATGGACCTGTTATTTGTACACTCTCAAAGTTAAACTAACAGTGATTTTACAATATAAATTGGGGGTCCCAGAGATAGAAATGCCATTCAATGGGGGTCCGTAGTCTAATGCATGTCAAACTGGGGGTCGTTGAAATTAAACATGTTGAGAATCATTACTAGAGCTGTAAAAATATTCTCTTAACACTAGGATGTCTGAAAAAAATGCACTACTAATATGACGGCTAACGGTCAGGCTGACCGGTGTTTTTCGTGCTATTTGATTGGCCATTGTCTCCCCCACTGTCTAATGATCTTCACACCTCTCTCTGCACCCGTTGACGGCTTGCCATTGTCTTCTAAATGTTACATTCCAACGAATTCAAGGCAGCAGTTTCAACTAGACAGGACAACTCAAAGTTATTTTTTATTTCAGTTTACCAAACTATAATTATAGTGACGGTGTGAGCGCTTTATTGAATACCCTTGCGCAGCAAACACTGTCCGACTTTGTATTGAGCCAATACAATAGGCTACCACACGTTATTGCCAGAGCCAGGCACATTGCTCAGACGAAATACGACATTAGTTATATATTGTAATTTTATATAGAGGGGGAAACATCGATGTAATTAATATATATTTGATTGATTGTGCCAAAAAAAGGAAAGAGCTGTGCGTGCGTGCGTGCAAATCAGAAAAGTTTAGGCTACAGACAAAGGAGTTGGGAGTTTGGGAGCGGCTAGCCTTCTAATGCTGCGCACATGTTAGCCTATATATATTTTAAAAATACCCAGCATAATTTTTGGGAAGGCTAAGCCTGGCCTAGCCTTACATACCCGCCGCCTATGATCGATGTCATTTATATATATTTGATTTATTGTGCCAGCAGAAAGGTCCGTAGCAGCAGCACGGTTTATATATACACCATAGGATAGATCAAGTCATGTGACGCATCACCGCCACAAATAGTGCTACAGCGTTATCTAAAATGCACTTCCGCATACCTCACCGTCAGTTACTTGGATATTTTCTCCCTCTCCACGAGAGAGGGAGAGAGAGAGAGGGAGAGAGAAAAAAAGAGAGCCGTGATGCGTGGAAATCAGTTCCACTGGTCGCGTGCAGAAAAGTTTACAGACGAAGGACGGACAGAACTGTTCTTCTTACTGACAAAACATTTAGAAGTTCGGGACGTCTATCGGGTGGACTGATTTCAAACACTGTCATTTTTATTTGGCATCGCGCTGATTCGCGCATCGGCGAACATTCTCGCTCCAAGGAAATGTCGGTCGGGTCAAACAGACCATGCTATAAACTTTATTATTCCAGGATAATTGATTCATTTTTATCATCGCCACCTTACATAATTATGCTATAAAGATGGCGTGTATAGTCAACATGTATTTATATCTATTGAGCTATGCGCTTGGTGGAAACAATACCACACACCATATTTCTTTTTCCGTTTCGAGAAATAAAGTCAGACATCGTTATTTCTGCAAACCGCATATAACAAATATAACATCTAAAACATTTCGTTTATGTAAGTTTGTAATGTAAGTTTGCCTACATGTGGAAGGCTAGTTGGAATGCAAATGACACATTAGCTTGAACAATGCCCGTCTCCAGCCGGGAGGGAGGTGTGAAAAGCACTGCTTGTGGGGGAGAAAGGGTGAGGGCTCTAAGAGCGGTCCCACGGACCGAAAAAGAGCAGACATTTTAGTAGAATTATGTCTAAAATCATATTTCCAAAACGTTTCAGATGAAAAAAAAAACAGAGATGGTTTGAATCGAACATTTAGAAAAAGTCATGCAAGGGGAACTTTCTCAGGACTTCATGGGCAAAGAAAATCCACTTCAAAATTTCAAAATCGGTCAGCCTGACCGCTCCGACGCGCTAGTGTTAAGGGGGAGGGGGCGGGGGGGTCCATGGCATATCTCTTCTAATGGGGGGGTCCGCGGGCAAATAAATGTGGATTTAGGGGGTCCTTGAGGAACCACTGCTCTTATTGGGGCGGGCAGGCAGGCAGCTAGCAGGGTGGGCGGAGCTAGCAGGGTGGGCGGGTACCTTTGGTTCATGTGGGTGGGGCTGGGTTAGCTCGGGGGCGGGGCTAAGTGAGTCGCTCTGAGGAGGAGGAAGAAGAGGAGGAGGAGGAGGAGGGGCCGCGGTGGCTGGGGGGGGCGGCGGCTCCTCGCTGGGGGGCGTGGCCGGAGGCGTGGCCGCCTCATCCTGCTGTGAAGCATGGTTAAAGAAGACACTCAACTAACCGGGGTTACATCCGTAACCTACAGATAATAAGACACTCAACTAACCGGGGTTACATCCGTAACCTACAGTTAATAAGACACTCAACTAACCGGGGTTACATCCGTAACCTACAGTTAATAAGACACTCAACTAACCGGGGTTACATCCGTAACCTATATATTTTGTTTTTTGATATGAAAGAGATTGGCATTCTTATGAGTCAGATTTGATGTTTATGCAATAGAAGATCATTCTATTTGGACTGTAGTGGTTAGTCTTGCGTAGCCAGACAACTATTCCCCAATCTCCTGAATGTTATATAGAGTCTGGAACTACACCTCCTGAATGTTATATAGAGTCTGGAACTACACCTCCTGAATGCTATATATAGAGTCTGGAACTACACCTCCAGAATGTTATATAGAGTCTGGAACTACACCTCCTGAATGTTATATAGAGTCTGGAACTACACCTCCTGAATGCTATATAGAGTCTGGAACTACACCTCCTGAATGCTATATAGAGTCTGGAACTACACCTCCTGAATGTTATATAGAGTCTAGAACTACACCTCCTGAATGCTATATAGAGCCTGGAACTACACCTCCTGAATGTTATATAGAGTCTGGAACTACACCTCCTGAATGCTATATAGAGCCTGGAACTACACCTCCTGAATGCTATATAGAGTCTGGAACTACACCTCCTGAATGCTATATATAGAGTCTGGAACTACACCTCCTGAATGTTATATAGAGTCTGGAACTACACCTCCTGAATGTTATATAGAGTCTGGAACTACACCTCCTGAATGCTATATAGAGCCTGGAACTACACCGCCTGAAATCCGAGTAAGGAAGCTGCCATTTCCATCACAAAAAAAATATATAACAAAATATCTTACATATATATTTTTTAATATACATTTCTGTTAAGCGGCAAAAGCTATATATGCTTAGATTATTTATATTTATATTATTGTTTGCTCATGATAGCTCTTCCGTTGCTCCAGACTGTATGACGGAAGCATTTATATTTTACTCATGATCAGAGCTTCCGTTGCTCCAGACTGTATGACGGAAGCATTTATATTTTACTCGTGATCAGAGCTTCCGTTGCTCCAGACTGTATGACGGAAGCATTTATATTTTACTCGTGATCAGAGCTTCCGTTGCTCCAGACTGTATGATGGAAGCATTTATATTTTACTCGTGATCAGAGCTTCCGTTGCTCCAGACTGTATGACGGAACATTGCAGGAGGCAACAGTCTGGCCACTATTTGTTAAAAGGATTTCTAATAAGAAAAATATGCCTTAAAACATTATACTTGCCCTCTAAAACTAAAATAAAAAAATAAAAACACACAATATTGTATTTTTTTCATAAATAGAGAATCTTTCACTCAATAGGAGCTGCTCCTATGGAATGCATGGAATGCATAATATGCTAATAAAAAGCAACTTTATGCTTCCTAAGCATCAAAGCAATATTTTAAATACTTTTTATTAGCACGTGCATTCCATATATTCCATAGAACACACATAGACATATGACATCATCAACTTGCGACATGAGCAGTCCTTATTGAGTGAATGATTATTTTTATGAAAAAAATACAATATTTAAAGTGTTTTTAATTTTTAATTTTAGTTTAGTTTAGGGCAAGTATAAAGTTGTATGGCATATTTGTCATATTAACCAGGGTTCCTTTTAATTAATATAACAAATCAGACCAATATCTAAGTCAAATGATGCAAAAAAAAACATTGACTAATAATCAACTAAGATATTGGTAGTCGACTAAGACGCCCTCGACCGATTAGTGGACAATTGGACTAATGGCGGTCAGGTTCAGGTTAGTCTACAAGGTACTAATGTCGGTCAGGCCTACATTCAACACATCTTAGCTTCTCTCCATCAAAGGTCAGGTCAGACCAAACATTTTGACATGAGAAGAACAGTTTTTATTTATTTTATTTTAACACTGCAGTTAAAGGCCTAGATTAGAATCTGGTTACCAACTCTCCATCAATTAGCTGCATGCACGGGGACCACCTGGACCCCCTCAAGGACCCCTGGTGGTCCCTGGACCACCTGGACCCCCCTCAAGGACCCCTGGTGGTCCCTGGACCACCTGGACCCCCCTCAAGGACCACTGATGGTCCCCGAACCACCTGGAACCCCCTCAAGGACCACTGGTGGTCCCCGGACCACCTGGACCCCCCTCAAGGACCACTGGTGGTCCCCGAACCACCTGGAACCCCCTCAAGGACCACTGGTGGTCCCCGAACCACCTGGAACCCCCTCAAGGACCACTGGTGGTCCCCGAACCACCTGGACCCCCCTCAAGGACCACTGGTGGTCCCTGGACCACCTGGAACCCCCTCAAGGACCACTGGTGGTCCCCGAACCACCTGGACCCCCCTCAAGGACCACTGGTGGTCCCCGAACCACCTGGACCCCCCTCAAGGACCACTGGTGGTCCCCGAACCACCTGGAACCCCCTCACCACTGGTGGTCCCCGAACCACCTGGACCCCCCTCAAGGACCGCTGGTGGTCCCTGGACCACCTGGACCCCCCTCAAGGGCCGCTGGTGGTCCCCGGACCACCTGGACCCCCCTCAAGGACCACTGGTGGTCCCTGGACCACCTGGAACCCCCTCAGGGACCGCTGGTGGTCCCCGGACCCCCTGGAACCCCCTCAAGGACCGCTGGTGGTCCCCGGACCACCTGGAACCCCCTCAAGGACCACTGGTGGTCCCCGAACCACCTGGACCCCCCTCAAGGACCACTGGTGGTCCCTGGACCACCTGGAACCCCCTCAGGGACCGCTGGTGGTCCCCGGACCACCTGGACCCCCCTCAAGGACCACTGGTGGTCCCCGGACTACCTGGGACCCCCTCAAGGACCACTGGTGGTCCCCGAACCATCTGGACCCCCTCAAGGACCACTGGTGGTCCCCGAACCACCTGGACCCCCCTCAAGGACCACTGGTGGTCCCTGGACCACCTGGAACCCCCTCAGGGACCGCTGGTGGTCCCCGGACCACCTGGAACCTCCTCAAGGACCCCTGGTGGTCCCCAGACCACTGGAACCCCCTCAAGGACCGCTGGTGGTCCCCGGACCACCTGGAACCCCCTCAAGGACCGCTGGTGGTCCCCGGACCACCTGGAACCCCCTCAAGGACCACTGGTGGTCCCCGGACCACCTGAACCCCCCTCAAGGACCACTGGTGGTCCCTGGACCACCTGGAACCCCCTCAAGGACCGCTGGTGGTCCCTGGACCACCTGGAACCCCCTCAGGGACCGCTGGTGGTCCCTGGACCACCTGGAACCCTGGACCCCCCTCAAGGACCACTGGTGGTCCCCGGACTACCTGGGACCCCCTCAAGGACCACTGGTGGTCCCCGAACCACCTGGACCCCCCTCAAGGACCACTGGTGGTCCCCGAACCACCTGGACCCCCCTCAAGGACCACTGGTGGTCCCTGGACCACCTGGACCCCCCTCAAGGACCACTGGTGGTCCCCGGACCACCTGGAACCCCCTCAAGGACCGCTGGTGGTCCCCGGACCACCTGGAACCTCCTCAAGGACCACTGGTGGTCCCCGAACCACCTGGACCCCCCTCAAGGACCACTGGTGGTCCCTGGACCACCTGGAACCCCCTCAGGGACCGCTGGTGGTCCCCGGACCACCTGGAACCCCCTCAAGGACCCCTGGTGGTCCCCGGACCACCTGGAACGTCCTCAAGGACACCTGGTGGTACCCGGACCACTGGTTGAGAACCACTGCATTAGAAACATCAGACAGACAGTTTACCTGCTGTGGGGCGGCGGCCATCTTGAAGCCTGCGGGGTCGACGATGCGATTGGCCGGTTGGTCTGCGTTCTGCGGCGGGGGGTGGTACCCGGGGTGGTACCCGGACCCCGAGCCGTCCTGGATGCCCGGGTGTAGCGCTGCACCACACGGACAAAATATCATACCTCTGTATTTATGTCAAATATTGTCATAATCCATACGATATACGATATTACCGGTAAAAGTGTTGCAACATTGAAAACTAAACATTATTATTTTTTACAAGTCAATATCACCTAACTAGCATGGATAGGATGTTGCTTGACGATATATTGATATATCGTCATACCGTTCCTTTTTTGCGATAACGATAAGATCTTACCAGGGTGGTATCCGGACCCAGAGCCGTCCTGGATGATGCCTGGCGGGTCGTCCCGGACCGGCTCGGATGAGCGTGTGATGGCGGGCTCCGTGGGAAGACCCCCCTCCCCGTCGTTCAGGGTCTCGTCCAGCTCCTGGTCCGTGTAAGCCCCGCCCTCCGTGTCCGTGTCCTGAAAAAACGTTGACCCCAAATTACAATACATGATCTTACTATATTATACCAGTAAGACGCCCTAAAGGGCGAGAAGCGACACCGCCCCCTACAGGGCGAGGAGGACACATCCGCCTGGTTGACGGCAGACTGCTGGGCGAGATCTAAGGGTGGCAGCGGGGGCAGTGTCTTGAGGGTACAGGGTTTGATGAGTGCCCAGGTAGGGCCCGGCCTTAAGTTTCGGGCCTGTTGAGAACTCTAGTTCAGCCGGCTGCCGGGCGCGGCTGCACTAATAACTTTGGGGCAGGCCTGTACTGTACTGTACTGTACTGTACTGTACTGTACTGTACTGTACTGTACTGTACTGTACTGTACTGTACTGCAGGGGTTCTCAACCCGTGGGTCGCGACCCCTCGGGGGGTCGCCAAATTATTTTAGGGGGTCCCCAAATTATTTTCCAAAAAAAAGAAAAAAAAGATTTTTATTTTTTTTATTTTTTCACGATATTTCAAAAATAGCAGACCTACAAGCTCGTAGCGCGCCACTCGGTGGCGCGCTATGAGCTTGTAGATCTGCTATTTTTCAATAGCTAAATTATAACAATGCTTAAAACACCAAAAGGGGTTCCCGCCCAAAATGGTTTAAGGTTATTGTAGCAGTCAATTTATATTGGGGGTCGGGAGGGGGCGGGGCGGGGGTCCCGAGACGTTGCCAAAGCATTTCCGGGGGTCCCCGGCCAAAAACGTTGAGAACCCCTGCTGTACTGTACTGTACTGTACTGTACTGTACTGTACTGTACTGTACTCACCGGTATTGTTTTTATCGGCTAAATATATTGACAATTTCATCAACAGATAGAAACTAGACTAAAATGTCAGGAAGGGACTAGTGGACCAGAGATCTAGCCTGGTATCCAGCCTGCTTCGCTACGTTCGGCGGATTTTTTTTTCTCTCTTCGCTTATCAGTCTGGAAAGCCTCCCATTGGGAGGTTTTGCAGAACTACACTAGAACTACATATGTTACGTAGTCAACGTCGTTGCTGATTGGATGTTGTTCCAACGAATGAGAGTAGCGTTAGG